>NW_026441617.1:0-58676 GCF_025612915.1 Magallana angulata
GTTGATACTAGAGTGGCATTTGTTGTGGCTGTACCTCTGGAGACATGGTCACTCAATAGAGAAAATATTTCACAAGGTGAAGGCGGCGATAAAATGTTTATCTGTAAGACAGAGTTTGTCTAGTGATTCAAGTTTTTGTTACAGTAGAGTTATGTACATGTAAGTTTTGTAACAAGTGTTGTTCAATATACATGTATATTTCTTAACAATTGTGTTCAGTTGTGACATAAACGTAATACATGTATATTTCTAAACTTTTGGAAATCAAAATTTTTTATATGTACAGTTTCTGAACCTGAGTTTTACATAAATTCTGAAGTATCTTGAGTTTTATGTTTGAGGATGAAGATGAGTTTCATGTGTTCAATTTTAAGTTTTATAACTTGTCTGTTTTTCTCTGATTTTACATTACATTTTCGTATATATGGTTAGTTAATTTACCATGACCTCAAATATTGTTCACTTTCTGTATATAAAAGTGTTTTTATCTTTTTATCGTACTAGTGGATGTTTGCAATAAATTTTGACTTTTGCTGTCGAAGGATACCTACGTCATTTTAATCTTTTTTTTATTTACAGAGGCATGAAATCGATAATAACCAGTCTCACTATAGAACTGTCGTATATTGACCTAATGTAAAAAAAAGTCTGCACTTTTTACGTAAAAAGTAGTTATTGAGTTTTACAGGTCATATATTGATGTTTAATTCTTTTATGAGTTTACATTTGCTCCTTAATTGTTTTTAGGTCAGAAAATAAACCTGTGAAAATATTATTTGGTGTTTTGTTTAAAATGCTTGAGATCGTAATGGAGGCATTTTGTCAACTGTTCATTAACAATCAGCCCATGTTACATAAAATTATATATACAGCAAAATGTGACACATAAACTTGAGGTTTTTGTTTAAGTTCATAGAATACAAACTCAAACACAGTCAATGACACAATGTTTTAAATATTTGATTTGTGGCCCAAATATATTTATATACCAGGTAATATTTACATCTACCAAGTATTTTCTGCGCTATTTTTAAAGAAAACCAATTAATTGTGATTTAAAGCTCTCTAGAAACTGACAAGGCTGAAATCTACACGATCCAGTTTAAATAAGTTTATCGATCGATTAAAAACATCAGCAACTCAAGAAAATTCACGGCCTGCATGAAATAATCATGATATCAGACTCAAACTTTCATACGAGACAACTTGGCTATTTCTTTTATCTTACGTGCTGATGAACCGAAACAATAATTTTGTTACTTTTATTTATTTACTATTTACGATTAATTTTTAAGAAAGATGTAAATAATCAAACAATGAAATGCTTGCTTTGATGAGTCTTCGATGCGGGTTATGAAGGTAGCAATCATTAAGGGAAAAATTACATGAACTGCCAACGCGGGTTTTGAATTTTTCTGCAATGTCGCTATCTTTATATCCCGCATGAATCACTAACGAAAGCATGTTTTAGTTTAAATGTGGACACAAACTGGGTCATCAGCAGGTGCTTAGCAACATTTTCCTAACTAACGTTGGACAACTTAGCTTATACTGTCGGTACAGCTCTCAATTTCCCGGTTTAGCTGAAAAGTGGACAAAATTCCTCCCTAGTCTCGTCGGCAACCATGTACGATTACAGATAACAGGAGCGTAGTGGATGCTTGATATACAACTTTGTTGCCTATGATGTTCTCACTATCAGAAAAAATACTTGTTCTCACTATGAGAAAAAATACTTGTGAAATTATTTAATATCACTCTTATGCGTCTTTTTTCACGCAATTGTTGGTTAAATAGGTGCATAATCAACACAGAGGCTCTTCTTTGTAGGCTAGAGGTGAAACTAAAAATTCATATATAAGACCTTTCCAATACCCAGTTGGCAGCATTCATCAATTTTTTAATTCTTTCACCCGGTGTATTTCCCTTTGTATTCTTTTAAAGCATAACGCGTTGCATTTTAATAAGTGTGTTATTGTATATATTGAGTATTGTTTTTTCTTTAAAACTTCCATCAATTTTAAAATAATTAAACAAGAACTTGATTATCTCTGCCAACAGTAATGATGATCGTGTAATATAACATCATAACATAAAGAAGACTTGTTAATAGTACAGTTCCCATGTTATTGACTTTGTGATTTTTATTTTGCCTCTGCTTAAATTAAATATCAATGGATGTTGACATAATATCACATAACAGTCGCAGAGTCTCGATACTGCGGGTTAAGTAAACGCCTGCATGCATAGATACCAACCTATGTTATACGTAGTTAAGCGTAGACATTGGATTTAGTTTTGTATTCGAAAATTGATAATATGCTGCCATAGTTGATTCTGAAATTCCTTTTTCTAGTTTCAGTAACAAGTTAAAATTTATGCTTAATTTAGGTTTATTTTATGTGACCTCATCAAGGTAACGTAAATATTTCCTTCAATATGCCGTTGTTTGTGTTTATAGGTTTTGCTGGTTGATTTAACTAAATTCATTCGATTGGTGCAAGTTTTAACAACGGTATTTCATTCTAGTCATATGATTTAGTTTAATGATTTTCTATTATTGTCGAGGACCGTATATACATGTACATGTATTCTGATTATCATAACATAGATATTATTATCATCGATTTAAGACAATTATTCTGCTTCGGTTTGTGTCGATTTTGTAAAGATTTCATTAGTTATTAATTTAAAAATATATGCATTAGCATTCAGGAAATCAAAGAGAAGATTTTTTTATAGACACAATTTAAAGAGACAAAAATAAGATATGTATAAATCTTTTATATTCATGATTAACTAGTATGTTGAAATAGGTATAATTGAATATTTATTTTTTACAGGCCCGGCATAAATCAAAATCATGTTAATCTTTTGTAAACACATAAACAGGAATGTTCATTTGTGCATATATATGCCGTTACTCTATCTCGCTGCGTATGCCCAAGCTGCAATTGAATGTGCACACACTTCAAATGATTGGAATAAGGCAAGTGCATATATGCAGTGCCAGAAGCCAAAATATTATCATTGCCTGATAGACGAATATGGACGTTTGATTCAAAAGTGTTTTCAAAGAATATTAGTCCCGAAAGGTAAATCATAATGTATCATAAAACGTAGTATGATTAAAATTTCAATGTTTTGTAAGTGACACGAATATGTGATCGGGATTGCTTTTTACAAACCCTTGCTATGATTTCTTATTTATAAAATCATTTTTCAATTCAATGTACCATATCATGTAAAATATTTTCCTATATCTCCTGCAAATTACAAAAAAAGACTTGACACACAGACGATCAGATGTTCCACTGAGATTTAATTTAATGTCATCAGTACCAATGTAGCATATTTTGCGATGTAAATGTTTTCTTTGCATATATTTTAAAATAAAAGGAATGTGTCCAACGTTCAACAGTAAATCCGGACAGATGGATGTGTATGAATGCCAATCTAGTCAAAACGATTGCCCATCTACCTATTTTTGGTCGAATGAAGTACATAATTGTATGTATAATTAGATTTCTATTTAATTAGATATATATCTTTTGGTATAACGTTTTCCTCGATTATTAAGTAATTATTATAGTATTTGAAGAGATTTTTTATTTTCATGTGTATGAATACTATATAAATATTAATTTTGCAGATCAGGGTTGTATTAGTACTTCTAGATCACCAACACTAGAGAATGTCACATTACCAACAACATTGTGAGTTCGAGGCTATTTCTTCTCGTATTTGTCTTATATAAAGTATTCTTTCAGTTAATCACCGATCCTTTACTTTTTTTACAGGTTCCTCACATCAACAACATCAAGGGTTCGCGGCATCTCCCGTTTTTTTGGTGGCATCTTCGATATTTCAACCATATTGACAATAGTGATATCAATCGCTGCAGTTTTATGTGTCGCTATTTTAATCAGGATGGTGATGTTTCAAAGACGAGAATAATATAAGAACAAAGGTTTAAATAATTCTTATATGTTACTAGTATTTGAAAAGCCATCGAGATGAAAATGTCATTTCATAAGCCAAAAAAAAAACGGCAAAGATTTCCTTGCAAGTCATAAAAATTAGCCTGTTTAGCCTTGCCTTAGACACGTTTTACGAATAGACAAACCATACTTTTTCTGTATAACCATACATATTTACATTTAAAGAATTCTACTATTACTGGTTACATTTACATGCATACGGTTGTGGTTTTAAAACCGAAGCCCTCGGTTAAGCTTATAATTGGTCTAGTACCTGTGTAATGAAGTGAGACTTCCTATCTAAAAACTGGCTATATAGTGAGCATGCATTCCTCTGTCGTCCCCCTTAACCGAATAGATTAAGCTTAACATGCTCGGCTTGAGTTTTATTTAACTAGATAAGTTAGAAATTGATTTAAATCTTTATAGATCTTAATTATATGGGCGCTTGAACTGAATAATGTGAATTGATATACAAAATGTTAATTATATGTAAGAAAATGCTTCTATAGCACCAAATAAATTACCCAGTAAAATATTTTGTTTAGTTTTGTTTCCTACGACGTTGACATTTATATTAAAAATTGCATGAATATTTAGGATAGGAAATAAACCATTTCAAATTTGAGAGTCCGCGGCAAAAGTAATCTATGATTTGAACAAAGCTTGATTAAATTAGTCGATTTTTCGACTTTGAAAGTAAAAAAAAAAAGTTTAGTTTGCCTTTGCGGATTCTCTATAAAAGCTCTATACAGTTTTTGACGATGACACCATCGAGATGATTTGAATGTTTTCTTGCATAGAAAAACTATATCTGACTTTAAACTCAGACCTCAGCGAAACCCATATTGAAAATAATTGTGATTATTCATGAATAATCCGTTAGATTAAAAGATGAATTTTAAGGCTTTATACATTTTAAGGCTTTATACATGCAATGTTTTTAGGGAGTACTACACAGATATGAATTGTTAAGAAATGATTTTATCTACTGTAAACAAACTTTTATTCACGACAACTTAATATTGCAACTGACCATAAGTAAACTTTTTAACGGCGAGGGAATTTCACAATGAAGCCTAATCCACTCTGTGTTGTCTCTTCAAGGACTGCAAGCGGGAAATATTCACCACAAAGAGGTTCGCGGGCATGTTAAGGCTTCCCGATGGATTTTACAGCGATGTGTAGAAAGTCACTTGCCTGTACTTCATACGATATGACGTCATAATTAACTTTGACGTCACGATCTGCATTCCTGTCTATAGTTCCCAGGGAATGTATCTCAACGTTAAAAGTGAATTACATCAAACCACTATAAAACCGCATGTTTCCTTTACATAGATGCTGCCGTTAATGCTGGACCTACAGAATTTATTCATATTAAAAACCAGTATCAAATAATCGGCAGTTGTAAAGCTTCGTTATAAGTAAAAGACAATTTATAAACTAGTGGTTTGGAGACTCTCCCTGCTACGTGTAAACAACTGAATGAAGAAATTTTAATGCATGTAAAACCAGCTTGGCGCAGGTGAAAGATCAACATAATTTTAGAATATTTTACGTAAAATTGGTTGAAAATATAAGTACCAATGTGAATCGTGCTACGGAAACCTACGGATTAACCCCAATTTTTTGTAAATGGCTTTTGATTAGTAAAAACGTGCATTATTTTGATGATTTTCTGGAATGTTTCAATAATATTTTCGATAAACGAAATATCTATTTCTTTCCGGAGCAAGAACTTCAAAGTATATGACTTAACAAAGGAATTTTCTTAAGAATATGTTTGATTTAATGTCATTAATCACTTGCGCCGATGCGATTTTAAAAAGTCATTTGCAATACTAGGATTCGCCCGTCACGTGATTACAAAGAACATATGACGTCACAAAATGCATCAAATATAATGTTTAACATCGGTGTCAATAAATGTAACATAGATTTTAAGAAATTATCCCGGTCAAAGTATTTTTGCGATGATTCAAATAATATCGTTTTCCAGTCGTATTTTAGCATCGGGACGCCTTAACATTGCTGCGTTTTCGTGAAACTTGCAAAAATTCTTAAACGCTGTTATGGATAGCTGCATAGATATGAATACACAAGAAATGATTGTATAAAAATATATTATAACTAGACTTTGACCCGTGCGTGCACGGGTTGACATTGCTTATCGGACATTTACGAAATAGGTACATCGAAACACTTTAATTATTATTGACATTTACATAACAAAGCTATAAACCTACAATAATGCTATTAATTTTTACTACACTTTCCTTAGTTTGAATAATCTGTGTCTCGGGAAAGGCCCTCACCACAGTTAAAATTATACCCTTATACCCGTAATGTAGCAGAAAATTGCAGAATCGCTCCGGAACGATTTTGGAGAAAGTTAATGAAGTTGCCTTGAAAATAACAGTCAAATTCATCGCAACAAACCTTTTTGAGACTGCAAATACCTTTCGAGTAAAAATGTTAATCCATTGAATGGAAGAATTCAACACCTTTTCACCAACGTACACGTATTTTCTTTGTAAAACTGGGTCATTAGGACATTATTCATTTTTAAGATAAAACGTATTCTATCTTCACTCTCCTTAAAAAATATATGTAACTTTTTTTGCATGTAATCAAACATTTTTGTCATCACGAAGACAAAAATAAGTACTTCGTTGAAATGTATATTTGATATTTTATACTTTCTCTCATAAGAAATCATTTATATATAAGAACAGAATATATAGCAAAAGTCCAATGAAAATTTGCCCGTATTTGTATTACCATTTCTGAGTTTATTCATGCAGATATGATATTGTGGAAACATAAACTAAAGATCCCGTTAGCGTGAATGTTTTGCGCAAGCGCAAGATTGTAAAATCCAAAAAATTCAGGTGATTTCCGGGATTTTTTGAGGAATTTTCGTTAATTATTAATTAGCGAAGCTTAATTGAGAAAAAATAAAAACAAATTGGTAATCTTCAAGTACCAATGATGTTTAAAATATATAAAACAAAAGACAGTATTCTTCCGATTTCTCGGTATTAAAGACCAAAAATTCGAGTCTATTATTTTAATATAGTAGTATAGATTGATACTTTAACAACAAAGGTGTTTTGTTCATTCCAAAAATATTGACATATATATCAAGATATTTTGACACCAGAACTAAGCATTAAAATTTAAATAGGAAGTAAAATAAAAAAAATTCTAATGAAGTCTTACATCACTTAAGATTAAAGGGGCATAGTCACGATTTTGGTCAAAAATTATTTTTCCGATTTTAAAATTTACAATGCTTCAGAAAGGCATTTTTAATAGGCAACCGAAATTTTAGTGTCATTTGTTGAGTTATAAGCGAATTACAGAGCTTGAAATTCTTCGCTATGTAAACAAAGCGCTTGTTTACATTTGAACGTTGAAGTAAATATTTCAGTGTTAATTAAACCAAAAATAAATGTGTTAAACGTTAAGAACTGTTTATCTATGCTTAAAAAAATAAAAAGATAGACAAATAAGCTGGAAAAAGATTTTTTACTGGTATATTGAACCTATGTAAACAAAAAGAAGGCACGAGCCTTGTTTACATGACACAGAATTGTGAGCCCTGTATCTTGCTTTTAACTCTACGAATGACTCTCAAATTTAATTTGCTCATTAGAAATGCATTTCTAAAGCATTGTAAATAATAAAAACATAAAAATAAAATTTGACCAAAACCGTGACCCTGCCCCTTTAAAACTTGGCTGGAAAATTAATAAGTTTGATATGTTTTGGAATAAATTTGCAGATAGAAACATTTATAGACTTCAGAATCTCTTGCTGTAAAGCAATATGTTTTTGCATCTATATAGAAGCAAACGACAGCCCTATCCCTGCACTTTGGTTGTCTAGAGAAAAAAAATAATGAACTGTAAATATAATATGTAAATATGATATATTCTCAGAGATATTATATACACAAAATTATCTCTATCTAAGACTATAAACATATACATATAATATATTCGCACAATGCGAACATAAACATGTATAGGTGTAGCATCATTATATATACATGCAATGAGACTGAGATTATTGAGGAGGACCGAGAAAGAAAAGGATATAAATAAACAGCGGATGGGGTATATAGTTTTAAGTTTGTGCTAAACAATCCAATGTACAGATATCTATCTATCTATCTATCTATCTATCTATCTATCTATCTATCTATCTATCTATCTATCTATCTATCTATCTATCTATCTATCTATATATATATATCGATCTATCTATCTATCCATCTATCTATCTTTCTATTTATATATATATCGATCTATCTATCTATCTATCCATCTATCTATCTATCTATTTATATCACCGTTGTAGCCTTCAAGCTAACAGGGTGGATCTGGAAAAATATAAATACACTGGCTTCTGTACTGGACTTGAGAAACTGACTCCAAAGTTCATGAGTGTACGTCTCATCTGTGAATTTCAATCAATAACATATTAAGAAAATAAGTATCGCACATGTATGCATAATCATTCATAATCATGTATTTTACTATTATAAGCTACAAAACCCTAATTTGTAACATTTACGTAAATGCACAACACCTGTAAATCTTCAGTTAGAGTTATAGTGATCTCCTGACTGCGGTTGTGTTTATTTAAAAATCCTCTGCAGACATAATTTGACATCCGATCTCATAACAGTTTAAGTGAACCGATACTCTGGGTTAGGCAAATGCTTGCATGCATGGACAGGTTGAAAATTCAGTAAATTTAAAAGACTAGTTTCGGTTTCATATTTGGAAATCAATTGTGATCAATCATCAACGCAATTGCTATTCTTTGACCAAACACGTCTAAACTTTGCCTCGTTTTGATTTGTTTTGTGTCTCCTTATAACAGGTAAGGTATTCTTACTATGTGCTGTTGTATGTTCGGATGGAATGGCTGGTTTTCGGAATTAATTTTGTACGTTTACTCACTGTCAATATTATGAGTCATAATTATATTTTTCTCGTGATATGGCACAACAATGTGAATCTATATATGTTTGACAAAATGATCAGCAATACCTAACCCTATTTAAAATGATATATACGAGTTATTTCAGAGAATCGAATGCATTTACAAGCAGAAGAACGAACAAATCTTAAACGCTTTTTGGTAATGTTACTTTCACTTAGGTCAGGGCCAACCTTCAGTATAAAACTGCACACATAGTTTGCCAAATAGAGAATTGCAGCATTGATCAGCTACCAAAGCATATAAAGTAGAGCATTCGGTGGTAGGCCTAAACAACTTGATATTCAAAGATTTAAGAGGGTAACGTTAACACATGCGCGGATCTAGAGGGGGGGTCGGGGGGGGGGGGGGGGTCCCGACCCCCCCCCCCCCCCTGGAAAATGAAAATTTATTAAATTTACATAGTAAAATTATCGCGAAAATATGCCTCGGACCCCCCCTGGCAAACACAATTATCCTTCGGACCCCCCCCCCCCCCCCCCCCTGGAAAAAATTTCTGGATCCGCGCATGTTAACATGCAATACATGTACCTCACAGACCCACACAAAACCGTTTAGAATTAGCAATTAATACAGAACATTTAACAAAATAAACAGTTACCAATCTTTTTCGTTTGCTGATATACACTACACATTCAACCGATTCTGGATCTTATCAATACCTTATTTTTTATCACATTGTGAACACAAAAACAAAAGAATAAGACAAGGAATGATATTTCTCTAATGTGTATAGAGATTACTAGTATTATGTTAAAAAAAATAATGTTATACATGCACTGTGCCAGTTACAGAACACTGTTTCAACAAGTTTAGATTAATACACCAAACATATGATATGTCGTTGTAAAGTTTAAATTTGAAATATCTGATCTATCGTTCAAGAAAAGAATTTTTTTGTAGACAAATCAAACTAAAAAAATGAGTTAATAGATATTTGATATTAGTGATTTACAATTACCCGATTGTTATATTTTGTATTTACAGGTCCAGCATTAATGAATTCTTATAAAGATAATGCTTCGGAAACATATATACAGCACTATGCACCCATGCGTATCTCTGTTTTTGCTTTGTAACATTGCATACGTCCGGGCAATTCAATGTGCACGCACACAAGATGAATGGAACAAGGCAAGTGCATCTCTGAAGTGTCAGGAGCCAACTTATTATCATTGTTTGAGAGACGAAAACGGCATAATGACACAGAAATGCCTTGAGAGAGTTTGGATTCAAAATGGTAGATCAGTACATAGTATTTATATTGAGTTTTCTTTACTTACACCCGTCAATTCTGATGCTTCATTTTTTGTGGATTTTGAATATATGTTGTATAATATACCATATGTTTTATAAAATACATGTATATGCAATTTATTTGTTTATTCCGACATTGATTAGTTGTATAACCAATTAAAGTTCGGATATAGATATACATGTATTATATATATATATATATATATATATATATATATATATATATATATATATATATATATATATATATATATATATATATATATATATATATATATATATATATGTTTGCCTATATCTTCTGGTATTACTTAGTACAATTCATATGCATTTTTAAAGTATGGGCGATGTGACTCTTTTAATCCTCAGATAATATCATTTTCCTAGAGGACTATGATTTAATCATCCTTTCTTCCGAACTTTAATGTAAGAAATTAATATGTCTTATAAAAATAGAGTACTTAACCTAATCTTTCAGAGAGTGTTATTTTTCATATTTCAGGAATGTGTCCTGAGTTCAACAGCAGAGTCGAGCGGATTGACGTGTTTCAATGTCAATCTGATAAAAACGTCTGTCCCAACACAATCTTTTGGTCCAATGCAGTGTACATATGTACGAATATTTACAACTTTTAATCTATAAAACGTTCATATTTTCATGACAAAATTATTAATGGCAATTTTTCATAACGCATTTAAAAACCATGTTATGTTTTTTTTTGCCTACATTAGCTATGTTTGCCATGCTTATGAAGCTCAACCAGTACCACAATTTAATACAGTTTGTAAAGAAAACATATATTTACATTCTACTTTGTTTTTCCTTTAAATTTTGTGATCTTTAAATGCCTCTAAATGCAACAATAAATCACTGCGGGTTAATTTACATCTAATTTACATAAGTAGTTCTCAAACAGTGATTTCTTTGTTATGGTTAAAAAATTATATTTCATACATGTTGTCAAAGCACCATGTTTTACAATTATTTTATAAAGAAGTTGATTTTAATGTTAAAAGCAACAATTTCAAGAGTTTTTTTTCATGGATTATATTTTCCTGCTCATCGATCTGAACTCAACAGTCTATGAAATAACCAGTTTAAACCTGTTTATAAAACAGCTGTTCTATATAAGTAAATAATTGATTCCATCAGAAAGAGAATATAAATATAAGCATTAAATGATTTATTTTTGACGTCGTCGTGTCAAGAACTGTCGTCAGGTGAGCAGACAAATTGAATAACGTGCGTTATTCAATGCTCTAATATTTTCAAATATATTTATTGAATATTTATTATGAATTGATAAAAATTCCAACCGAACCATTAAATTCATTAAAACTGATTTATATTTATGTATATAAACAGCAAAACTCTATTATAACGAACACTGGAATTTACGACTATCACGAGTTATTATACATGTCGCGACAAGTTTCATATTTAACCCTATGGATAATTGATGTATATAACGAACACGGTTATAACAAATTTACGGCTATAACGGAGGACTTTTCAAACCCCTGCTGACAATTTTTTTTTTTACGTATTTTATCATTTATATAACGAATATTTTTCACTACAAATTTATTGAAGATACATGAAAATTTAAGATGCATATGAAATTACTAAAACCCATATATTATACATAATGTTTTTTTTTAATTAAAGAGAGGTAGGTTACATAGACAATTTTGTAAATGACATTAATATGGAATTTATAACTTACGATAGTTTGAAGCTAATTATTTATAACGAATTCGCTGTAAGATTTCTTTAGAATTCGCTATAACCGTATAAAGAATTACGGCTATAACGAAGTTTTTTTTTCTATAATTCCTTGAAATATTTGCTATAAACGAGTTTTGCTTATTATAAGCGCATGTCATTGTAGATCCTATATGCTATGATAAAACCATACCAACAACAACAATAAACTCATCAGCAATGTAAGTTATTTCATTATACCTCTCCAATCGTATCTTTTCTATTTTAACTGTGAATATTTGATTGTAACCTCTTTTCTTTCAAAAACATTACAAAATATGACATTTTTCCTTTTAAGTAACAATTAATCATTGTGCACTGCAGATTGCTAACTTCAACGGAAACACAGGTGCCAAAAAACTGGAATGGTCACAAATGTAAGGGCAAAAGGCAGTGAATCAGATCAAAGAAGCGATATCAACGAAGAGGAGAAACTGCTTGGTATTAATTACTAGTATATGCCTTAAGTGTTTTATTTATTTATACATGTACCTAGTCAGTAAGTTTTAAAAAATTCGTTTATAACCGAACAACAACTTTTGATATTTCAGAAAAAACAGATAAAAATGTTAGTCCGAGAAGTAATCAAATTAGACAACCCGAGCAAATCAGGATGATCAAAGAACAAGAGAACCTGATCGGTAGTAGATATTTGTAAAATCGATTTTTTTTTTACAAAAATGTTTCAATGTATTCGATACAATATAAATTACTTGTTAAAAATTGTTTAAACATACAATTATATGGTGTTTTTTTTAGATAAAACACCAAAAAAGGAAATCCCTGGACACAGTCAACCACATCATCCCGAGTTCAAAAGGGAAAATACAGATAAACTGATTGGTGGTAAGTTAACTTAAAATTAGGATGGGCTATATGTTTAATCTTTAAATTAATCATTTTTTATTAAATCAGATAGATAGATAGATGTATAGATAGATGTATAGATTGATAGATAGATAGATAGATAAATAAATAGATAGATAGATAGACGATAGATATGTATTGATAATTGCACAAAACAAAAATATAAGGGTTTGGTAAATTTTCTAGTGATTTTTTCATTTAAACTTAACAGCTGCTCTTATCGTTAAATACACAAAATAATACTTCATGTAAATCTATTGTTAAAAAACTACAGAAGACTTTATATACTTATAGATTTGACCACAGAATTAAAAAATAAAATATATGGAAATCATATTCTGATTTTGGTATTGAGAAATGCAACAGTTATAAACGAAGACGCCGTGAAAAATAAGGCATTGGAAGAACTTCATGTGGCATTTGACATGGAAAATAGTTTCCGGTAATGGGCACATAACAAGACTAAGGGAAGCTATATTTTTCAAGACTGGATTCCGTCAGATGGGAAATATGACGAAGATGACTTGCGTAAAACACAACTGGAAATCTTACAAGCAGTCGAGAAGAACAAGACTAAATTTGTTTTTGTGATTCCGTTTAAGATTTGGGCTCAACATGCCATATTGAATGAGATGGAAAGTTGGGGCATTTGCCGAAAAAACCCCACAAAATAGCGTGGTGCAACCTGATGAGATTTTTACCAGTTTCTCATAATCGCCAAATGCCTTTGCTGACACATAAACAAGAAGCCTGCTCATAAAAAAAAAACAAGAGGTACAATATAACACGAATGAAATAGCACAACAGTTATAAAGCAACCTAGGGCTAATATAGGATGCGATATAAAAATTGCCATGTTATGATTTTTATATCATATACTTAGAGAAAATATCAAAGAAACAATTTAAAAAAAATAAAGCGTGATAAATGATCATTGTTTACAAATCTCTCCGTGTCTATATATTGCATCTCTGATAAACTTTCCTGGAATTTTGCGCCAGCTGTTAGTATACCAAGTTGACGTCGACGTAACTATTTGACGTCATACTCGGAGATCCGAGTTGAACGATGCATACCGAACTCTACGTCACAATAGTCGATAATTAACGGAAAGGGGTGTGATAGGCTATAACATCCGAAGATTGCCAGAGAGGGGTGTGATATTATTACCGAGCGCAGCGAGAGGCGGGCGAAGCCCGCCTCGCGAAGCGAGGATTAATGGTAACACGTATATATAAGAAAATCAGTGAAAAATGAAAGTTGAATCAGGGGTACTAAGGCCCAAAAAATTTTCTTCCAGCCATGGGCGCCGCCATATTGGCCGCCATTTTGTTTTTGAAAAGTTAGTTCGATCATTGATTGACTGGTACTTATCGATGTTTATTGCCCCTAAACTCGATTTAATAAGTTCCAATGTTTCAATAGAAGGTAATTTGAATTAAAAGAAATTAAAAAAGAAAACAAATAAGTTTTAATATTGCTTCAATCAAGAAACACGACTTGTTCTATGTATGTCTTATCAAATTATCAGATGGAAAATGAAAACATTAACGCCAAGGAACTGATCTTCAAGATTCTGAATAAAGTATTCAATTTTATTACATTGGCATTCATATGAATTAAATTGATGAACAATGAAAGAAGAATTAAAAACAAATTCCGAATCACGTAAGTCTCTTCGGCTATTTCCGAAGACGTTTTACGTCTGAATATGACGTCATAATGTAGACTGAGCACGCGACATTTAGTTTAACTCTGACGAATGATTTGAGAAGGCAATCATGCTGGCGGATCCTACTGTGTGCGTTTTAAATAGATTTTAATATGTTTTACGGTGTAACCGTTTGGAGGGCGAAGCCAATATCAATGGGGCTAGATATGCCCTTTCATTATCTCTGGCCTGTCATCAGCTGTTCATTTCTTATACAACCCCTGCTATGCTATAGTCTGTCCCAAGCTACTGTTTCCATCACATGTTGACAATTTTTATGGAAACATACACAGCTAAAAGAAATACAATTGAAATCCTTCATTAATTAAAATTCGTCGCTTTTTTTCACAGGAACGAAAAACTGACTTCTTATGGAGATTTTATAATTATCTTTTTCATTTTGGAAGTTTCTTGGAACACCTCACACAATTTTCAAATGCTATCATCCAGATCTTATTTTATATTATTTGCTTTACAAATATATCCATAGATTTTTATTTTAACAGCCGCTTTTTTTAGGCGAACAAGTCAGCTCGAGAGAGAGAGAGAGAGAGAGAGAGAGAGAGTGGGAGGGAGGGGGGATTCAAATATAAAAACCGGTAAACAAATTTTCATTCTGGTATGTAAATAAATATTGTTTAAACCCTGAAATATTTCATCTTTGTAAGCCAAGGGTTTCTGATCCGCGCCGCTCCTGCAGATCACACACCCTTGGCTAGCGAAGGTATTTATGAATAACTAATAATGAAGCAAAAAATCTTGGGACAGATTTTAGCTGCATTTTTGTTGTTGTTGTTATTTAGATTCTATCAATATACATGTGTATTATTTTGATGTCTTATTGTCTAGTCTGAAGTAATTTATACATATATTGGATAATACCTGGCTGCAGCTACATGAAGTATCTACATTGCAGATCTCTGGATAATTTCTCAGCATGAAGTATTTTAACTTTTTACTCCCTTATTTCAAATGTATGCATAAACATGAATTAAAGAGTAATGACGTATATTTTTTTTTAAAATAAGAAAATCAATTTATCTTGAGAATATTTCGCTTAAATTTGTCATCCAAACACTGAATTATTAAACATTTAATGATTGATTTGTGCATTAAAACTAGAAAATTGAGATAGTACCCTAGCTAATTCAAATCATAAGGTGCAAATGATGTCCTTCATGTATATTGTACATACTGGGGTGTATAATTTAATCTGAGTTTGTCTGAAAAATGTCATACATTTGTGTTCAATGCATATTTGTGATTGTGAATGCAGATCAGTAATTCCTATTATAAATAATTTTTAAGTATTTATAATGCATATTACTCCAAATAATCTCCCTATTTGCTTTTATTTTTATGGCGGTTTGGGAGTACTTTGAATATTTATTGTATTTTAAATCATATACGTATGGTTTACACATTTGGGGGGGGGGGGGGGGGGGGTGGGGGGGGGGTGAATTAGAATGGGGAAATATTTAACAATGTGTCTGTCAAAGATTAGGATGTCTACAAAATTAAGTTTTGATTATCTTTTGTTTTATACTGAATTATTTATTGGTCGTAACTTAATTCTTTTTATATTTTGATAATTAATTTGAATTCTGGGTACGAAATGACCTGGGTATGAGTATGTTAGGCTACGATTTGAGATGAAACCTAAAAACGAAATTTCAAATTGAAAGTTGGAGAAAAATCGTCTTTGGTGTTTTCAAATAGTAATCAGAAAGCAAATTTAATTCAAATACATGATGTTATATTTAATAACAATGAATTAAAACTGCTTCACTGTTGAGACACGTTTTTTGTCCAATCAGATGTCCTGAAATTCATTTGATCGGATCTAATGCAACTGTTGTAAGTTGTAGGAAATGAAAATTTGTTTTCTTAATTAGGAATTAATTTTTCAAGAACACACTAGGTAAGTTTAAATGTATTTATCACTCATTAAACAAAGCTGGTAAATTATCACCAAACGTGAAGTTAGTACGAGATTCAAATTCAACATGGATGCCGGTGATGTCACTGCGCGTGAAGTTATTCTTTTTTCCTCCATCTTGGAAAAGTTTTTCAACTTCATAGGTATAGAGTGTAATTTCTATTTTTAGACATATGTACACGTGTTGTCTATAGGGAGAGCTTCGCTCTCACGGGCCCTTCGGGCCCGTGAGAGGGCTTCGCCCTCTAATATGTTTTACGGTGCGACCGTTGGGGCGAGCACAGCATGTGATCAAACAATCAATTATCATAAATTAATAAAATAAAATTAACAACGTGAAATTTGAATGCCAAAAAATAAAACATACCTATTTTTCAGTAAATTTTCATTATTCATAGTTTATAAGATTTGTTATAATTTATTCATTTATATGTAGAACAATAGTTTAATCTCAGATACAATGTTGTTAAATAATAAAGATTTTAATATATAAATATTCATTGCACTGCATCTCCTCTTTTAAAGTGATTGTGATTATGATTGATTTCCCCCTTTTTTTTTGCAGTAGACATTTTTTCTTAAACTTACATATAAAACTTGACTCATCATAGAGCTCCCCCCATGCTAATTTTTTTTTCATTTTTGTCAATTTATACATAGAAAATCGACTTATCATGGATTTGCCCCTCCACTTTAAAAAAAATAATTAATGTTTAATTTTATTTTTAATTTACGCTTAAGGTGGCTCTATACACCACTTTTTGATGACGCAGTACGCAAAAAAGTAAATCTGGAAACATGCATTTCCGGTACTGGCTGATTTAAACTGAGGTGAATTGTATTGGAACCGCTATTTTGAAAAATGTGTTAAATGAATAGATTTAATTTGATAATTGGAAAATTCATTACTTACAAGTAATGTGGTATGTGACACCTTCACGTTGTGTGGTATTATTTATCGAAATAAACAATAAAATCAAGTATAAATTTTTAAAGAGTTTTTTTAGCATAATAGATATGTTACACCGTAGCGCAGTGGGTTAGTGGGTTCACTACAAACCAGTAGGTCATGAGTTCGATTCCCGTTGAGAACAATAAATTTTTTAACTATCCAAAAATTTCTAAAACGTATTTTTTGGTTGAATACCGTGAAAGAAAATTCTAAACAGGTGAAAATATTTCAATTATAATATACTTTAATGCACATTAATATCGACACCTAACGGGGATGAGAGGGTTGCTTTGAATTTCTCTCAGGTTGGGATACATAAATCCTATTAGCCTAGTCAATGTTCCCCTTTATTTATTTGACTTAGTTTTGCACTAAAGCGAATATATTCACTTATACAGGGCAAAGTCTATAATGAAATATGCATGTATTTATCATTCCAACATTATATTTAGGAAATTTTCTTCAACTCAGAAATGAAAAGTCCCCAAGGTGTTTGGGCCTTGGGACTTAGGAACGATAATCCTTACATGAGGAACTTTCATACCAAATAAAATTTTAAATATTTTTTGTGTTTATTTGCAATTGTTTTCATTCAATTTTTTATTTCACATTTATTAAAATACGTTTTCTTATAACATCAAGCAACTTTTTCAGATGATTTGTCATCAGAGTAAGAAAATATGAAAAAATATGTTTTGGGGAAATACTAAAAAAAATTGCAATAATAACATTTTTGAATGTTAAGAAGTGTTATTTTTTTTTTATGTGTCCGAAGGAAATATCCATCATATGACAAAAGAATTTCTCTCAATTTGTTGATAGCTGTCTTTTAAAAAAATATTTTACAAAAACACGAAAAAACATTAAAAAATTCTTTAAAAATACCTATAGTATCCCTATCGTCATTTTCATATTTGATAAGTATATGTTTCGTGGTCTTCTATTGAAAATTTGAATAAACTGTGGGTGTATAGAGCCACCTTAAAAATATTTGCTTATCATGTTAAAAGAACATGGTGTTGCCCCCCCCCCCCATGTAATAAATGGAAGTGAAAATAAAGAAACCATTGAACTGCTAAAGAGCTGAAGGATTAGAATTCTCATGATTTATTTTTCTTTTTGCTTGCAAAGATTTTTTTTGATGAGGCTGCCATCCACCCACCCACCCCCTTTAAAAAAAGGCGCTGCTACGTATAGCGTTACGTTTCAGAAAATCACCGTAATTATAGTGAATAAAATATTTGTGAGCATTCATCCAAATTAGTGCAATTTACAACTGTTTCCTGTATCTGAAGAAATGTCCTTATTCGTCAGCTGTTCTTTATCTTAGCCTTTGCAGGATTTTGAGAGGATTTTGGTCTGTAACGGGATGGGAGAAATAATGACGGACCAGACCGGGTTTCGAACCCGGGCCCCCTGAATCTCTAGTCAGGTGCTCTACCAACTGAGCTATCTGGCGCCGGTATTCGAACCGGTCTGACCGTCACATTCCTCCCCCCTTAAATGATCTTCGTCCCCGAAGATCACCCCAGGCTCTTCCCCTGGCAGGAGTTCACCTGTCAGTTCCAGGGGTTGGTCACGGCACCAAATGTAACGGGATGGGAGAAATAATGACGGACCAGACCGGGTTTCGAACCCGGGCCCCCTGAATCTCTAGTCAGGTGCTCTACCAACTGAGCTATCTGGCGCCGGTATTCGAACCGGTCTGACCGTCACATTCCTCCCCCCTTAAATGATCTTCGTCCCCGAAGATCACCCCAGGCTCTTCCCCTGGCAGGAGTTCACCTGTCAGTTCCAGGGGTTGGTCACGGCACCAAATGTAACGGGATGGGAGAAATAATGACGGACCAGACCGGGTTTCGAACCCGGGCCCCCTGAATCTCTAGTCAGGTGCTCTACCAACTGAGCTATCTGGCGCCGGTATTCGAACCGGTCTGACCGTCACATTCCTCCCCCCTTAAATGATCTTCGTCCCCGAAGATCACCCCAGGCTCTTCCCCTGGCAGGAGTTCACCTGTCAGTTCCAGGGGTTGGTCACGGCACCAAATGTAACGGGATGGGAGAAATAATGACGGACCAGACCGGGTTTCGAACCCGGGCCCCCTGAATCTCTAGTCAGGTGCTCTACCAACTGAGCTATCTGGCGCCGGTATTCGAACCGGTCTGACCGTCACAGGTCATTTCAGCAGATTTACGATAACTTCAATTAGAGTAATTTCCCCTTATCAGTGCTTATTGTGACGTCAAAGCTGACGTTAAGTGTCGTCTTACTCTTTAAAACTCCCCTGAGAAATAAAAGTATGCGAATTATACTGTTTTATTTACTTAAAAAGCATGATGTTCTTAAAATTACACATCTTATAAGCTTTTCAAAAGTTTTACTTTGATTCTCGGGAGAACGTGATGTTGGAACGTGAGGTTGGAAACCATTGGTACTATGAATTGTGGGTCAAAATTTACTGACTCCGAAAAAATATATCGGATCAATGTGTAAACGTTTGTGACGTCACACGATTATTTTTGATTGAAAGTGTACTGAGGTGAACTTTAGAGGTAACATTGACTGTATGTCGCTTACATCGTTATTGTTTTTACTGTCTAAATTTGTCTTGCTGATTCTCGTGAGAGTGTGAAGTGATAAAAATTGCCATGATTACAGGGAACTACTGGGACGATTAAAACGATGCATTACTGGTCCGATTTACTGACGCCAAAAAAATCCGTTGAATGAATGTGCAACTAGTCCGAATTTTCTATTCACACACGCCTTGCCGGTAGAGCTCGCTTCGCGCCGGCGCTGCGCGCCGGCGAGCTGCGCTCGCTATTATACAAAAATCAAACTGCACTGTGTTAAATCTGCGCTCGGTCCAACGGTCACACCGTTTACATATTACTTATTAGGTTTGTTACTGACTGTTTACAGAAATGTGTGGGGTCGGTGGAGTCTATAGAAGGCGAGGCGGAGCCGAGCCTTCTATGGACTTTACCGACACCACAAATTTCTGTAAACAGTCAGTAACAAACCTAATAGCGAGCGCAGCTCGCCGGCGCGCAGCGCCGGCGCGAAGCGAGCTCTACCGGCAAGGCGTGTGTGAATAGAAAATTCGGACTATAGTTGCACATTCATTCAACGGATTTTTTTGGCGTCAGTAAATCGGACCAGTAATGCATCGTTTTAATCGTCCCAGTAGTTCCCTGTAATCATGGCAATTTTTATCACTTCACACTCTCACGAGAATCAGCAAGACAAATTTAGACAGTAAAAACAATAACGATGTAAGCGACATACAGTCAATGTTACCTCTAAAGTTCACCTCAGTACACTTTCAATCAAAAATAATCGTGTGACGTCACAAACGTTTACACATTGATCCGATATATTTTTTCGGAGTCAGTAAATTTTGACCCACAATTCATAGTACCAATGGTTTCCAACCTCACTTTCCAACATCACGTTCTCCCGAGAATCAAAGTAAAACCTTTGAAAAGCTAATAAGATGTGTAATTTTAAGAACATCATGCTTTTTAAGTAAATAAAACAGTATACTTCGCATACTTTTATTTCTCAAGGGAATTTTAAAGAGTAAGACGACACTTAACCAACGTCAGCTTTGACGTCACAATAAGCACTGATAAGGGGAAATTACTCTAATTGAAGTTATTGTAAATCTGCTGAAATGACCAAAATCCTCTCAAAATCTTGCAAAGGCTAAGATAAAGAACAGCTGACGAATAAGGACATTTCTTCAGATACAGGAAACAGTTGTAAATTGCACTTATTTGGATGAATGCTCACAAATATTTTATTCACTATAATTACGGTAATTTCCTGAAACGTACAGTGAGGTTGCCTTTACCGAATCACTAAGTAAATTCGCGTTGATAGTACGTAACCAAGCCCGAGTTAAATTCATAATACAACATTGTTTTATTGTATCATACTTGACTCATAACATCATATATTTCTTTCCCAACAACCAATGATTAAACAAAAATTATCGCTGTACTTTGATGAACGATGTTTTCTCCATTACCGAATCACGTGATATACAGCCGATAATTTTTGTTAGGGACAGTGTCGAAATATTTTTTTTTAAGTTTTGATATGCTTTAAAGCATGAATAAGAATAATATAAATGGAAAGACTAATATTTTTTTTTTCATTTTGGGTGAAGTGTTCATTTTTTTGAACCCGACAATTCATGAAAAAATAACAATGAATTCAATGGTAAAAAAAATGACTGCATGATTTGTTAACTTTGATCCACCAATTTATTAAAAATCATTTAGTTTTTAGTCATTGTAAGTCATCAATATTGTTAATTCTATGAGATACATGTATATGAACATCTTTTCATGAAATTACAAAGAAATATACATGTAAATGGATCGAGAAAAAAACCGAAATACGACACACGAGGGTTTTCCCAAAGCATAGACAAGTGACGTTATTCAGTTCATAGAACTCACAGAATGATGAAGTTTGTGTCGCAACGGGTTTAATTTATTTGCAATGAAATTATGTGTCGATATTAATTAAATACTGTATCAGATTGGGTTTTTATAACATATATGTACTACATCATAGATTTTTCATGCGGAGCAACGACACTTAAAAATAAAATAAAATAAACATATAGAAACTTTAAGAATATCGCGAGGAAAATAACTCATCGAATAAAAAATTTAAAAAAGAAGAAAAAAATGAATTTAAATTTCTGCATTGTTTTTTTTTTTTTAATTTATTCAAAAAAATTTAGCCATTCCGATTTTTTTAAAAGATTTTTTAGCACGTACGTTAGAAAAGTTGAAGTTTGAATACATAACGGTAACTAATTATAAAAAAAAGGTTTTAAAAGATCTTTAGAAGCATATCCTAGGGCGATTTTAAAGTAAACAAAATAAAATACACAAAATTGCCTAGAAAGGTGTTAAGTGATTGTATAGTTAAGCAACCAAAAAACAAAAACAGGACCCAGTATTGACATCCAGCAAAAAAAAAAAAAGAAAGAGAAATGGAAGAACAAATACCGGGAAGACAGACGTTTTGAATCGGCGATCATTTGTACTATGAAATATTTTAAAACAAATCTAGAAATGTATAGTGGATGACTGAATATGCAAGCTGCATAGGTGTTCAAGGAAAATAAATATTTTCAGGATTGACCTGTACATGTATGGAATCAGCGATCGTTTGCCACGGTACTTATGAAATATTTTTAAAACACAATTAAAAATGTATAGTAAATCTGCAAACTGGATCCATGTTCAAGGAAAATTATATTTTTAGGAAATAAACAACTAAATGTCATCGAATAACGAATAACTTTAATTTGTAAGGCATGCCGGTTTTTAAATCAATAAATATCCGTATTAATACAGGGAATTGGGGAGACCAAAATATGGTTGAAATCATAATCAAATGGAAAATTTTTCTAGAAAATGGGAATGAAATGTGTTTTTAAAATCTTTTATTGTTGTTTCTCGTTTTTTTTAATTGAAGCAGATGTGCAAATAATCGTAGCGGTATCAATTAATTTCGACATGACCCCTCCGTGATCCCCGGATCTCGGTGATTCGTTATTGGAACCCTGACTACCCACAACATTATAGCTAATATAATTATTCTCTGATTAAGAAATTGTTTGACGCTTTCAGTGCTTGTAGACAGATAATTTTATTAAACATCTGTACCAAATATGCTTACATACAATGAGCCGTTCACATCAGAGCTCAACCGAAAAGTGAAAGTAGTCAGCTGCACGCATGCTTTTTGTCTGCGTCTTCAAAAAGCTTGTTCATGTTTGTTTAGAAGTTACGACATAAAACAATATAAAATTTAATAATTTCATGATAAATAATTAAAACAAGAATAACTCTACATAACAGGATATAATAAGTTAAGTATTGAACCTTTAATAGAAAAATACAGAATTGTTTATCTGAAAGTGATTCGTTAATGGAGACGATTCGTTAATGGCAACCTCACTGTATACGTTATACGTAGCAGCGCCTTTTTTTAAAGGGGGTGGGTGGGTGGATGGCAGCCTCATCCAAAAAATCTTTGCAAGCAAAAAGAAAAAGAAATCATGAAAATTCTAATCCTTCAGCTCTTTAGCAGTTCAATGGTTTCTTTATTTTCACTTCCATTTATTACATGCGGGGGGGGGGGGGGGGGGGGACAACACCATGTTCTTTTAACATGATAAGCAAATATTTTTAAGCGTAAACTAAAAATAAAATTAAACATTAATTATATTTTTTTAAGTGGAGGGGCAAATCCATGGTAAGTCGATTTTCTATGTATAAATTGACAAAAATGAAAAAAAATTTAGCATGGGGGGAGCTCTATGATGAGTTAAGTTTTATATGTAAGTTTAAGAAAAAATGTCTACTGCAAAAAAAAGGGGGGAAATCAATCAATCAGTCATAATCACAATCACTTTAAAAGAGGAGATACAGTGCAATGAATATTTATATATTAAAATCTTTATTATTTAACAACATTGTATCTGAGATTAAACTATTGTTCTACATATAAATAAATAAATTATAACAAATCTTATAAACTATGAATAATGAAAATTTACTGAAAAATAGGTATGTTTTATTTTTTGGCATTCAAATTTCACGTTGTTAATTTTATTTTATTAATTTATTATAATTCATTGTTTGATCACATGCTGTGCTCGCCCCAACGGTCGCACCGTAAAACATATTAAGTGTTTTGTTTTGTCGAGGACCTACAATTGATACCGAGCGCAGCGAGAGGCGGGCGAAGCCCGCCTCGCGAAGCGAGGATTAATGGTAACACGTATATATAAGAAAATCAGTGAAAAATGAATGTTGAATCAGGGGTACTAAGGCCAAAAAAAATTTCTTACAGCCCTGGGCGCCGCCATATTGGCAGCCATTTTGTTTTTAAAAAGTTAGTTCGATCATTGATTGACTGGTACTTATCGATGTTTATTGCCCCTAAACTCGATTAAATAAGTTCCTGTGTTTCAATAGAAGTCAATTGGAATTAAAAGAAATTATAAAGGAAACCAGATAAGTTTCAATAGTGCTTAAATCAAGAAACACGACTTGTTCTATGTATGTCTTATCAAATTATCAGATGGAAAATAAAAACATTAACGCCAAGAAACTGATCTTTTAGATACTGAACAAAATATGCAATTTTATTACAGCGGTATTCATATGAATTAAATTGAAGAACAATAAAAGAAGAAATAAAAAAAATCGGAACTCTACGTAACTCTATTCGGCTATTTCCGAAGACAAACTTGAACGTCTGAAATATGACGTCATAATGTAGACTGAGCACGCGACGTTTAGTTTAACTTTGACGAATGGTATGAGTAGGCAACCATGCAGGCGGATCCTACTGTGTGCGTTTTGAATAGATTTTATCATACAAAAATCAAACTGCATAATGTTAAATCTGCGCTCGGTCCAACGGTCACACCGTTTACATATTATGTTAACAAACAAAAAATTATAATCATAGCTTAATTCTCTAATTTTTTTTACCTTCCTTGTCAGTCGTTTGTGCAAACATGGATGCTATTGTAGGATCATAATATTACGTCACGGGCAAAGGGGGGTCACTCTAAATATTTTGGGGCTAAAAAAAAAGAAGGTTTTTGTAAAAAATCAGCTCAAATAACGTTACGTTCGTCATGTTGCCGTATAAATTTTGACGCCTGCCGTGTAAAGAAATTTATAAGGCAACCTCGTGACGCGATTCATCCAATGACGTCGAGACATTCTAGTACGAGGCAAAACAAAAATCTTATATCACACCCCTATGGTTTATATCACACCCCTAGGTGAATTTTCGGTTTATATCGCACAGGGCGGAAAAGGGTATATTTTCTATAAGTATACAATATCATAAAATACATGGGTACTGTCTTGAAATATAAGCTATATTTAGGCGAGGGTAAGAAAACGTGACAGAGGGCGAGGCTTGCCGAGCCCTCTTCAAGTTTTCGATCCGAGCCCAAATATTGCTTATATTTTATATTTTAATGTAGTTATATATTTTGTTTATTTTGCAACATAATATTACATATTGCGCCTCAAATTAGCTTCATTCGACAAATTTCGCAGCATATCTGCACTTAAAACCATGACGCCATGGCGTAAACGAATCACGGAAGATGACATCACAATGCATTTGATCGTCGGTTAAGTGCACGAGGCTATCTTGGGGGATTAACCGGATATAGCTATGGTTTATTTGGTTACCTTTATATCGGTCAATGCAAGGGGTAATTCCAGGAAAAATATTCATATATACTTTTATTGTTTTAGTGCTCAACAAGAATCGTCCATTATATAAACCACAATTATTGAATAAATTATGTATTGTGTAAAGGCTATGTATTACTACACATGCATTATCCAGATTTTTTTTACCGACTATTTTTATAAGAGAGTTTCGTTGTTCTACAGTATAACTTGACCTGTCCCCAGGATGTAGACAGCTGGGTTGTGGCGCTGATATGCATACTGTGTAGAAGAAAGAGATCGAGACACAGCGGTTAGTTGTTTTGCCTTAACTTTATCTCTATGCAAGCCTCCATTACACGTATTTCTCTTTTAAATTGTGGCTTAAAGCTATACACGCTATAATTTGCGTCAATTTTGAATAGAGGGGAAAATGTATGTGTTTGATTACTAATAAAAGTTACCTTTATGCTGTTAATTATAATGCTCAATTCGATCACGTAACAAATATATCAAATATTAAACAATAAAAAATATTTATTTTCCTGCCAGGAAAGTAATGCCTCCTCGTGAATATCAATCTATCACGTGATATCGACAGCTAAATTTAGTCTATCATACCACAACTGGTGAAGGGTCAACATCTTCATAATTGTGAAAGTTTCACAAAGGAAAGGATATTTTCAGTAAAACATAAACTTGTCCGATATACTAGTACAAACAAAAGAAAAAAATTACAAGCCTGTGAGTAGATATGAATACTTCCTTTAAAAAAATGACGCAGACCTGTGTTTTTCCCCTACGTGCTATTTATAGATCCTATAAGTGTTAATGCAGAAGTAAGGGTATCGTGAATGACAAACGTATATTACTCATTATACATGTATGTATTTCAAATAAACAACTGTTAAGCATATTAGAAATCAAGTTGGATATTTAATTAGGCAAACAATAACGACCACGTAGTTCTCCGCGGACATGTGCAATGAGGTCGGTTTCGCTCTTCCTTCATCAATATTCATGAAACGGTATATTTTCTTGGCAGGAAAATAACCAATTAAAAATCTATATCTTTGTAACGAGATGGAATTCACCATTGTAATTTACAGATTAAGGATAACTTTTATAAGTAGACAAACACATGCGTTTTCACTGTCATTCAAAATTGACGTAAATTATAGCGTGTATAGCTTTAATGTAAAAACATTCATACGAATATTAATTTACAACAGTTACATTGACAGTTGTATTGTAGGAAATTGTTTTTCTTTGAAGAATATAGACACGAAATCAAGATTGAATACTCAAAGCGAGAACATAACCCACATTTCATTAACCAAGGTAATTATTTTTATGAATACTAAACTTTTGTAGATACATGGATATATACTCTCTATAATTAAAGGTTTGTTTTTTGTATGACTAATTCAATGAATATATTAAGTGAACAGATGCAGTGAATGGCAGTTTGTGAAGGATATAAATGAGTCTAAGGTGGATAGATGGACCAAAATATATTTTATCCAGGATATATTCCGTCACGTAGTACACTCATCCGACATAGATAAGATGCGGGGTGCGTTGGATGAGATCTACTTAGCAGCGGGCCAACAACCACTTTCCATGTTTATTTTAGAGATGCCACTAACAAAGTGGACAGTACATAGGAAATATGTTCAAGAAATGCCTTTATTTCATGATCAACATATTTCTGTTGTCTGAGAAAGTACTACTTAGTGTTAAGAAAGATGCTGTGTTCGTGTGATGATTTTTTAAGAAATGCAAACCTAGAAATTGTATTTTTGAAATTTTTGGTGGTAATATAAACTATAATTTGTGTTATTTGTTCTTTATATCAGTAATTGTAAATTTATATGTATAAGACCTATAGCTACGAACCCCTTTAGGGTAAAGTTTATTCCAATCTTACCTTTTGGAATAGAGATTGTAGTACATACATGTATCGGTGAAATCAGGATTGCTGTCCAATTCCGTCTGAGTTTAACAAAAGATACATTTAATGAAACAAAAATATTACTGATTACGTGTATTACGTGTGAACATGTCCCTAACCAGTGCAGGTTGTTTACTGGTTATCTTAAATACCCGTGTATTATTCTGACTTATAAATTTAAGATATACAGTAACTGTCTTTTTGCATTTAAAAAATAGAAATAATACACGGACCTATATATTGCCAACATGTTCAAAATGACGAACAACTGAACTTGAAAAAATAAAGAAGACTACAAAAATGATGCAAATAGAGCACGATATTAATCAAACTCATGTTGTATTATGTTTTGTTACATAAAGGTAAGAAAATCTGATATGTCGTGAGTTCTAACGATAATTAGTCAAAAACATTTGATAGCTTGAAAATACAATAGAAATCACACTTGAAATATTTATTTCGTATAATACAATATATTATTTTTAATAGCGGAAATTTTAATTACTTCTTTTATAAGAGGTTTTGTTTATTTCCAGAAAATTTATTATTGAAAACAAATAAAATTGTAACAGTTTTGTCAGTGGGGTAACAACAATTTTTGGTTACACCACTGACCGTTATACCACTGATGTATTCATAGTAAATGTAGCAGTATGACCCAAGAGAACAGATACCACACAAAGCTCTATAGCCTATGTTATAATGTGATAAACATTCATCATTTATGTGAAAAACTTTTTTGTTCTTTCATTAAAGAAAACCTTAAATAGCACGTTATCCCACTGAAACAGTTTACATTGTATTTTTTCTGAGCATACTAACATTTTCTGCCATATTTTCTATCACAATGATGTCATCACTGATACATTTATCTTTTTAGTAGCAGGGAATGATGTCGCTATGATCTGGGGGATTCCAACTGTAGTACAATATTATTAACTTGATGTATTTAAAGATATTTTTATATAATTTGCCTAGTAACACCAATGACAAAAATTTTTTGTACAAGCATATATCTGATCAAATTCATTGTTTTTAAAAGAGAACTTGTTAAGGGGCATAACAGAAATTAAAATATGAATGTTGTTTTGAAAACTAACGGTGATTTTTGGAATAAAACATCAATAATATTGAAGATATTGTAGGTTAAAGACGTTGGAAAAATTTAATGACAACATAAATTCACTGAAATCTCATAACAAATAATATTTTTTTAATACTTTAAGCAGTAAAATTGTCAATTTATTTGTTCAACAATATAGGTTTAAGTTTCTAAAATCCAATGGTACTGTATATATTCCCCAGAACATTATTTTCCCCCCTTTAAATTGACACTGACGCAAAAGACTGCATATTTTGATAAAGACCCATATCGATTTTGCAATTGATCATTTCTTTAAAGGTCTTGTCATTTGCAAGATTTGGCATGCTCCTCAGTTCAAACCGAAAGTAGGAATTTTAAGGAATAATATGAGTGTACATCAATGTCCCCAGAACAAGAACGACTGGGACACCGCCTCCAAGAGGTTATAGTGTGTGGACCCTAACAGTTACCACTGTCTTCTTACACAAGATGGTGTAGGGACTGAGCAGTGTCTGGGCAGAGTCTGGATCAAGGAAAGTACATGTGTGTCATACACCTGTTTACCTTTGTCGTGTATGAGTAAACTGTAATATATAGAATACTTGTAAAGAATGTTTGAATGATTTTTTAAAATTTTGAATCCTCTTTATATATCTCATAAACAAATACCAAAACATTCCCAATAGCTAGATATTTCCTGAAATTAATCAATATAAGTTGATAGTATTTTTTATGAATAATCGGGAGTCCTGTCTTTGAAAAACTTGTTTGACTCTCGGAATAGTGGTCCCTTGATGATGTAAACATTTGGTCGAGTTGATTGCTAAAATCTCTATATACCCTGACGATATAATGAGAAAGTACGTAGTTTTTTGGGTACATTTCCCCCTGGTTATTCCGAAGTTCAGTATAACATTTCCCCTGCAGACAAGTTCTTCACAAGTTAGGCTTTTAAATTCTGCACTGATTTGTTTAGAAAGTAAGTCATCACTTTATATCTTTAATCTTCCTCATTACAACTTTACAACTTGCGAGCTTTCCTATCTTTCGACGCCATATTTGACCGAAGCGAAAGTGAACACTTGCGAGTCTATATTCGCTTTCAGCGATCATAATAGAAAAAAAATAATGACTCTGTGTTAACCAATCATAATAGAAAAAAATAATGACTCTCTGTTAACCAATCAGATTGCCGGATTTCAGAAAGTTATATAATATGAACATAACAATGCATGACTTTATATCCCACGACTGTGATAGTACAGAAGAAAACATTATTAAATCAATACATTTTACACTTTTTCTTCTTTTTTTTTTGAGTAACTCAAGGTCTTTGATAACTCATAATTAATTTTGTATTAAAACATGTACTTATACTTTATAGGCGAAGCATTGGTCAAAACGTTTGAATTGAATATATCGTCCACGATTTATATATTTTATATGAAATGGCATATATCTCTTTTCACACTAATAACGACATATTCATTCCTATACTTTATAGTTGAATATGAAAACAAAGTTTCGGATGGGTTGGCCCATAGTAACATGCATTCTTGGGCTGTATCTCTGTCACGTGGTCTATGTCCAAGCTTCAATGCAATGTGCACATACACTTGATGGATGGAATAGGGGCAGTGTATCACTGCAATGCCAGGAGCCGAAACATTATCATTGTCTACCAGACGAATTTGGTCACTTTATTCAAAAGTGTTCCAATAGAATTTTGGTACCACCAGGTATATTTAAAAATTTACCGTTAAACTTAAAAGTAAGTACATCCCATTTCGAAGTAAACCAAAATATGGCATTATTTGCATTTTTCACGAAAATCAGCTAAAATTTTTTGTCAAATGAGGCACGTATACAATCAGATAAAATAGATATGCAGTGGGTATAATTTTGAAATATTTGGCATTAGCAATGTTTTATAGTTTAAAATGTGAATGAGTTTTCATGTTTTAAAGGAATGTGCCCCAGGTTCAACAGTGAATCCGGACAAATTAATGTGTTTGAATGCCAATCCAATCAAAACAGTTGCCCACCCAACCCTTTTTGGTCATATGATGTACAGGTGTTGATATGTACGTATGCATAGATATCTATTTCAGTTAACTTTTAATGGAATAGACCACTCGTCTATATTCCTTTACTCTTAATTTTTAAACTTTGGTCATTTGTTATCGCAGATTATGGATGTTATATACGAATAAATCCAACAACAACAGAGATAGAAATAACATCCATTACAAAACTACCTTCCTCGCCGTGAGTTAAAAGCCTCAAGTTTTCTTCTGATTTTTATTACATACATAATTCTTTACAGTAATTTATTTCATTTTGCTATTCATTAAAGGTTGATCACACACATGACGTCAAAAGATTATGACATCTCCACTTTTTCTGACAATATCTTCAAGAAAAACCCAAACAGTGCTACCACTTTGGCTCTCGTGATACCAATAGTACTAGTTATGTGTGTCACTATTTTGATCACCGGGATTATATATCATGTACGAAAACGGAGACACAGAGGTATGATTGAAGGTGGAAATAATTCTTGATCGAAAAATATAAAAGTTTTCAAATAAAATCATTCAGTAATCACACATAAAAGACGACTCGGGAAAATATTATTATATTTTGTAACCATCGGTGCCTCAATATATATTTACCCTACAATGAATGTAGTGAACTTGCTAAATAGTAATTTCATTAAAAATTACATATCTTTAGAATGCGTATTTGAGAGATAGCAATGGGATAATATGCAATGAAAAGAAACCCTATCCTTTTTATCTTACACTAGACTTTGACCCGTGCGTGGGTTGGCATTGCATATTATTTCGGGCATTTACGAAATATATACATCAAATTTGCACACCATGTTGACATTCAGAACTCTCTGAATTTTTCATGTTAAACGCACTGAGTTAGAGTTATCTCCGGTATTTTCTTTCATAAACTGAATATATAGCAAATTTTTAATGAAAACTTACACTTATTTGTATTATCGTTTTTGAGTTTATCCATGCAAATGTGATATTGTGGAAACATAAACTAAAGAGCATCCAGTGATTTAGCGTGAATGTAATGCACATGCGCAAGATTGTGAAATCCGAAAAATTTAGACGATTTCCGGATTTTTTTAAGGAATTTTCGTTGATTATTAATTAGCGAAGCCTGATTAAGAAAAAATAAAAACCAAATTGGTGATCTCCAAGTACCAATAATGTTAAAAATATATAATACAAAAGACATTACTCTTCCGATTTCTCGGTATTAAAGCCCCAAAATTTGAGTCTATCATTTTAATATAGTAGTATAGATATTTCACAAAAACACATGTATGAATAACATTCATAAAATGTCATATTGTGTGCTCTTTTCAGGGGAAAATGGTGAATTAGAAAACCAAAGTGACAATCAAACTAGGCAATCCTTACGAGTAAATGAAGATAGGGAAATGTCATCTAGGCTGCTTGGTAGGTGTTTAATTTAAACATTTTTTATCAGTTAAAACGGATACCTATGTTAAATTAGCCCTTCATGTTATACATATACGCTTATCTGCTTGTATTAACTTGCACGATGTACAATTCTATTGTTTTAACAATTTAGTTATGCGTCTAATCAGAGTAATTAAACTATTAGAGAACTGTCTATTTAAGACATAAATAAATAAATTATTTTTACTTATTTATTTTATTTTATAAATCTTAAGCACATTTGTTTAGATTTCCGAGGTCCGCGTGTTATTGAGGATGTTTTTACATGTAGTTAGTTCATGAATAGTAGATCTATCATTAATAGTTCATTTTTTTATGATAATACACACTCGTGTTTAAATCAATGCTTAATAACATAAAACAAATTAATCAAATAAAAGATATAATAAAAAACAGATTCCATTAATTGTATTTGCATAATTGTTCCATCTATGAGACAGACAGACAGACATTCTTTATTTCCTCTATAAGTTAGAGATTAAATCCATCAAACAAGTGTTTGGTGCAATGTGTTTACAATAAATAGTGCTGAAATTTCAAGCATAAAATTATCACGAACACATATATACAATTACTTATATACAGAACACAATCAATGTTCAAATATCATGGAGTGTTCATCTTGAATCGCACATATTTTAAACAAAAAAACGTTACAAGAGTGCTCGCATGTCCTTTATCATCACTGTGATGCCTTCCGAAACTGAAAGCATATAGCTTGCCCACTCCTCCTCTGGAATGACGTCGTCGTCCTTCGATCCGAGAATAGTACCAACTATTACGCTGTCCAAGTTGTATGTCAACTTGACATATGCATTTACAGTCAACGAATTTACTATAAGATGCATAAGATACTCGCGACTTTTATATAGGACAGGACAGTCTAGAATAAAATGCTGTACTATATCGTTTACTTTCCTTTTACAGAGCTTACACGACACTTCCTCTGTTTCATATGTAAAAGAAAAGTTGATTAATTCAAATAATTTCCAAGTGTATTCCGGATGCTGAAGGCTCAATGACCAGAGTGGATGAGGTCCAATATATTTATGCACTTCGGCAAAGCGACTAAGTTCTGGTCGACTTTTCAAAGATTCTCTCCATTCGTCCTGAGAAGAAATACGAATGAGAGTGTCGATGTATTGGTTCCAACTTGACTTTGAAGGTGTTTCCCTGTTACGGAGATAATCATGGAAGAAGTAATCAATTTTATAGTTCTTCATGGTTCTATAGATACAATTAACGAACCCACGTTTCTTTTGGGGCGTGTCTACCGAGTATGTACACAATCTTGCAATGAACAATTTTTTAAAAAACAACGAGTAACTAGATCTGCAGAGCCGATTCCAGAAAAGTAGTTGAAGTTTTGGAACCGTCTTTTCCATTTTGATAAGACCTAGTGAGTAAATAGTGCACGCAGAGGGAGATTGCTGATCAAAACCTTGAATCCTGCGTGCAGCAAATCTTTGTAAGATTTCAAGGTTTTCCAAAGATTTTTTAGATATATCTGTCCATAATTCACAGCCATAAAGGACTGCTGGTGCAACAACAGTTTTCCACATTTTGCAGCTCAGGATCGGGTTCATGCCATGCTTGTGCACTCCTATGTTTATAAGAGAGTTCATTATTTTTCGCCCTTTACAGCATGAACGCGAAATGGCACTTGCACATGAAAGTTTGTTAGTAATTGTCACCCCGGCGTAAATGTTTTCGTCTGTGATATCAATAGGCGAGTTTTTGTTCCCTAGGAGGAATATGTTTTCAGTGGCAGGTTTTCTACGGTTGCGTTTGGACGTAAAATATATAATGCAGCTTTTCAAAGGGTTATATTTCAACCGCCATTTTGACGCATAATCAACTACGACATTTAGTTGCTTTTGCATTGTAGTTTGAGTATTTGAGATAAGTGATGTGTCATCGGCGAGAATAACACAAGGAACATGTAGATCGCAAATATGTGGACCAATGTTGAGACGATCTAGCTCAAGAATGAGGCCATCTATCATTAAAAGAAAGAACCAAGAGGAAAGAACCCTGCCTTGTCCAACTCCTTGTCTCATGGTATAATTGCTTGACATTTTCCCCTCGTAAAAAATACAGGAAGTCATATTCTGAAATGAGTCAACAAGCAAGCGCCATCCTTTTCCATTTATCCCAATATGAAACAGTTTGTAGAATAAGCCGGCGTGCCACACACTGTTAAAAGCGTTTTCGTTATCTAAAAAAGCTACATAAACATCCGAGTCTCTTTCTAGATAATGATTAACAGTTTCAGATAAGACAAACGCTGCCGTTATACTGCCACACCCTGATCTAAACCCTTGCTGTAGAGGGTGCGGAAATGCTATTTCACTGCTGTAGTTCTGCAATCTAGTGTACAATATATTTTCAAAGAGTTTCTGCAGGATGGACATAAGAGTTATGTCGCGATAGCTGTTCATATCTAGTTTGTCTTTATTGCCTCCTTTGAAGAGTGTTATGGTAACTCCTCTTTTGAATTGTTGTGGATAACATTCTGCATCCATAATTGCATTAAACAATTTTACTAGATGGATAAGTAAGATATCTTGAGTGATCTTGATGTGTTCTGTTACAATTCCATCGAAGCCTGGAGCTTTTCCATTCTTCATTTTTTGTAGAGCAGCTACAACTTCATTTTCGTTAATGTGTGTTTTACTGATTTCATCACAGTTTCCCATTGAGAGCGAGTGCATTTTGGAGACTTCATGACAAATTGCATTCTCAAATTCTACATCAAATGAGGGGTCTTGCTTTATTTGGGCTAGCCCTTTGTAATGCTCGTACCAGGCGTGCCTGATGATATCAGGATCACGAACAATTTTACCATCGACACGAAGTTCATTTGATGTCCACGATTTTTTATTGCGTCTTTTTAAAGAGCGATAAAATAGCCCTAAGTCCAGTTAAGCTGTTTCTTTGAGTCGAATGAATTCTTCTTGTTCGAATTGTCTTTGTGCTCGTTTCAGAGCATTTGTGAACTCACGTTTGGCCCGCTTATAATCTCTGTATGACGCATACTGCATGCCTCTAGGTCTACCATCGAGTATCCAAGTATTTCTTTTCTGCCTATTAACAGCGTGCAATTCTTTCACATTTCCACTCTTCCAGTAAGGTTTCAGGAACGGTCGAAAACGCTTCCTTGGTAGCGCAAGTTCTGCTGCGTGCACCAAGGAATAAGATAGTTTAGTAATATACTCCTCGATATCCGCAACAGTAGGACCATTAAGAACAATGTTATCCGTAAAGTCACGAACCAACTGCCTATAGGTACAAGCATCATCATCAGACACTTTACGCCAGTTTATACCCATTTCTTTATCGTTCATTTCCGATTTGATGTTAGGAACCTCCTCTAATGAGATATTTAAGAAAATCGGAAGGTGATCGGAGCAGTTGAGGTAATGATCTTTAAGTATGCCTGTCTCCTTAACGAGATCAAGTTTGTCCTCTGAAATAACCACATGATCTATCAGAGATGTCTGTTCTCCGCTATGACCTACGTAGGAGTAGTCTGGACCTATGGTGTCCATCTGACTTGACACTGACATTAGCCTGCGTTCATCTAAAAACTGCTCTAGAACTCTCCCACGTTCGTTCGAATTGACTGGGTTTTTATCTCCATATCCATGCGATAAGTGGGCATTGAAATCACCGAGTATCATCACAGGACCGTTTGCACTATATGTGTCGTAAAGTTTTTCAATATGCTCCAAAGTATGTCTGAATTCATCCACTGTTTGGTTTGTTGACGGTAGAAGTACACCAATTATATGAATATCGACATTTTTGCATTTAGCAACGACAAGGATCACGCGATCGGTACATTCGCGTTCGACTAGAAATACAGATAGTTCCTTTCTCCACATGATTGCGACACCTCCAAATCCTATTGAACGGGTTCTGTTTTCCGGCTCAATGGGTATGCGTGTGTCACAAATGCCATATGCTTTAAAATATGCAAATGTGATATTGTGGAAACATAAACTAAATAGCATCCAGTGATTTAGCGTGAATGTAATGCACATGCGCAAGATTGTGAAATCCGAAAAATTTAGACGATTTCCGGATTTTTTAAGGAATTTTCGTTGATTATTAATTAGCGAATCCTGATTAAGAAAAAATAAAAACCAAATTGGTGATCTCCAAGTACCAACAATGTTAAAAATATATAAAACAAAAGACATTACTCTTCCGATTTCTCGGTATTAAAGCCCCAAAATTTGAGTCTATCATTTTAATATAGTAGTATAGATATTTCACAAAAACACATGTATGAATAACATTCATAAAATGTCATATTGTGTGCTCTTTTCAGGGGAAAATGGTGAATTAGAAAACCAAAGTGACCATCAAACTAGGCAATCCTTACGAGTAAATGAAGATAGGGAAATGTCATCTAGGCTGCTTGGTAGGTGTTTAATTGAAACATTTTTTATCAGTTAAAACGGATACCTATGTTAAATTAGCCCTTCATGTTATACATATACGCTTATCTGCTTGTATTAACTTGCACGATGTACAATTCTATTGTTTTAACAATTTAGTTATGCGTCTAATCAGAGTAATTAAACTATTAGAGAACTGTCTATTTAAGACATAAATAAATAAATTATTTTTACTTATTTATTTTATTTTATAAATCTTAAGCACATTTGTTTAGATTTCCGAGGTCCGCGTGTTATTGAGGATGTTTTTACATGTAGTTAGTTCATGAATAGTAGATCTATCATTAATAGTTCATTTTTTTATGATAATACACACTCGTGTTTAAATCAATGCTTAATAACATAAAACAAATTAATCAAATAAAAGATATAATAAAAAACAGATTCCATTAATTGTATTTGCATAATTGTTCCATCTATGTGTAACAAGAGAAGCAAAGAAAAAAATCTAAAAACTATATGCAAAATTTATTTTCATTATATCATGTGTTTTACTATTATAATTTAAAAAGAAGAGAATAGTTTATAGGTTAAAAATTCTTTCTAAATTTGTAAACAAAAAATAAAGGTGTCACAAACACAATTTTAAAGCAAGCATCAACAATTTAAACTAGATGTTGTCATTATACAATTCTATTGTATACCCGCACCAAATGTTTGCCCCTAAATAACACTGTTTTGTACCAGTTTACCGAAATAAAAAATGAAGGCCACATGCAAGTTCTGGTAATACATTTAAAAATTATAATTTTCATAACTGAAGGATGAGATCCCTTTCCATATGATAATACGCATGAACAGCACTTTATGTGCAATTTGAGGTTGAACTGTTTGCATGTGAATTTTAAGTTAATCAATAATCTTAACATTTCATGTCATAGAAAGTATATAGAATTATTACAAACAGAATTGAATTATGCCCCCTCTCTGCGGCGGTTGCCGCCTTTAGATTTGCTTCTGTGTGCCTACATGTACATAATCATGCGTACGGATTTAGAAAAGGGCCAACATTATCAATAGCAGTGAAAACAAGTTAGCAAAATTACCTATTTGTATGTACGTATTCTTTTTGATAAGGGATAAATATTAAATCCGTGGCTATGCCTATGCTCTTTAAAAATGTTATAGATAAACTAGGACTTTCAAATGTATGGGGTGATCATGAATCATACCATTATAACTCCAGCTGGATTAAGACAAGTTTTAACCAAAGGTAAAGATATCATTTTTTACAAAAATGGCATAAGGATACTCAGGAATCGACTAAGGGTGTTATATATAGAATTTTTAAAACAAATTTTGAATGTGAACGCTACTTACTCTTGTTACCCAGTAAATTAAGAACAATATTAGTTAAGTTTAGAACTACAAATCATCATCTTCCTGTCGAAATAGGAAGGTGGGGTACTGTTCAAAGAAATAAACGTTATTGTAATTTATGTAATTGTAACAATGGTGATGAATTTCATGTTATATTGAAATGCAAGGCATTACTTAAATTACGAAGTCAGTTTTTAGATACACATAACTGTTCTTCTCCTTACACTTAAAAGTTCTATAAAATCATGTCTTCAATTAATTATATCACATTAAGAAAATTGTGTTTCTTTATTTCAAAAATTAATCATACTGTTCGTTCATTCAACTTACTTTCTTGACCTTTACAACTATATTGTATATATGTAAATATGTTTGGTCTTCTTTATGTACCTCTTGTACCATTATATTATGTTGAGTAAAAAATTAACTAAACTGAAAACTGAAAAACTGAGCTGCATACTTTAGGTCACTCAAACGGGTCTTGATCTAAATTAATTCAGATACCAGTAACTGATCAACAATTAAAGTTAATTATAATGAACAAAGATTATTAATATGATTTAACTAAATAATTATAATTATTTATATAATTTAGTTTAGTACACACATCTGAAGAATATTTATGATGATTGAAGTGATCTTTAACATAAAAAGAACACCAAATTTGGTAGAGATCTGTCTCCTCAATTACATGTACATCTATGCAAATACTTTTGATACAACTGCATTTAGATTTACACACGCACAACAATAATAATAAATCAAAAGCAGTCTTGCACACATAAGAATAGTCGCTTAAAATTAGCACTTGTTGTTATAAAATCACAACGCTGCTTGGTTCTCATATAAATTTAATCTTACAAATCCTGCAATTTCAATAAAGCACATTTACACATATTATCACAGTCACACAAATAATATTTAAACAAGTATCTGACATACAAATATCAAATTTACAAGTAAAGGGACATAATTCACATAATCTTTTCCTCAGAATTTAATACATTAAACTCAGAATATTTCACTTTATAAATACATTTCACGTAATTCTATTCTTGTAAATTTACAGGAATTACTTTTATAAGAGGTGCAAATAAACCAAATGCCCAATTTATAGTTCAGACAATTAAATAAATAGAAAATATAACTTTTCAACTAGAGCAGAGCTCGTGGCAAAGCCCCGAGTAGGTCTTCCGTTGTTGCTGCGAGTTGAAAATATATGTTACGATTATAATGACTATACTTTCAGTTCTGCTTTTGTTATAAAAATGTGTTGTAATTGAAAGTCTGTATATAAAACGTGTTTTGAAAAAAGAAAGGAAGAAAATATTTTAGGAAAACTATTTGTCGAGCAGAGTTTATGTAATCGTTTCAAACATTGTTTAAAAAATGAGATCATGTTTAATGGCGAGTTAAATTTTCAAAGGGTAGCAAGCATTGTTATAAACATTAAACAGTATGTACTCATGATTCATGTCAGGAATTGTATTTCTTTTTTAAACTGAACTCGCCTACAAAACACGTAAACTTTTCTCAAAGATAACTTCTATATTAAAATATTTCTAAATTTTAGAAGACTATGTGCAAGTTTAGAATTGCGTGCTGACAAAATTTACAGACCCTAAAACGTACTACTACACCAAAAAAGCGTGCGGCCAACGTGCGAGAAACGTTTCGTGTAAACCTTTTAGAGTTTCATGTAAACCGTTTAGCGTTTCGGGCAAAGCGTGTAAATCGTTTCGAGCAAAGCGTGCGAGAACCGTTTGAAACGTTCATCAGATTTCATTCGGAACTCTCTGACAAGTTAATTGTTTCAAAATGGCGCGCGTGTTTTACATGTTTTACATTACTTTAACAAAATTGAACGAATTTTTAACAAACAAAAGAAAGGTATATGTATTAAAAGACGACTAGTTACAGAGTACATGTATATTTAACGTTTTCATGCGATGTTTCAGTACTGAAACAATATTAAAATTCGCTATACATAAAAAATATTAAATACAGTTAGCGAAACATGATTTCTATTGGAACAAACCTAAATCAACTTTAACTTGCACGATCATGTTTTGATAAGCATGTATTTTTATTATCTATTTACATCGATAACTCTTACTGAGACCATTCGGCTGTGTACAAGCAGCACACATAACCTCGGACATCGGGCGAGACCTGCACCTGGCTGAACCTGTCAATCAAACTCCGTGTATTTGTTTTCATTGGATGGTCAGGCGTCTCTCTTTTGTCAAAAGCCAATGGAAAATTAATGAATTCAAGGTAATCGGAATCAGAATTTGATAAAGCACACAATTTAAATGATAGAAAATTTATTAATTATTCGAACAAAATTAAATGTAAACATTGAAAGGAAATAAAAAAATTAATTATTATGGGAATCTATACGCATGGTACTCAATTAAAATAGATTATATTATGATTTTATTATTTTATGTAGTAAAATCACCCTTCCAACTGTTACTCAATTACATAACAATTGTTGACCTGGGGCTATAAATGTTCTGAGCTGTGTGCGCTGAAGCGGCACAAGATTCTCGATCGCATGCGGCAATTGAATTAACACAGACTGGCCGAATAAACAAAGGGGTGGGAAAGTGAAACAAAATGTTACATATAAGAAGAAACCACCAAAAATGTTTTTCGACAGATCTTGATATCTTTTCTCCAATTAAAAAAAAATCCAGCGCGAGCACCTGTCAGCGGGGCGGGAGGAGTGGGGGGGGGGGGGGGCAGCAATGAGTTCGCTTCCACAATGAAACTACAGAAGTGATTAATATGTGACCGATAGAATCTAATCTAAAGTTGTTTAAACTCATGTGAATATTTTCTAAAATAATCATCGAATGCCTCAATTCAGGGCATTCCTTTATCGTGCTAGCACCTACCGCAAACATGTAACATGGAACTTTGATTATAATTTGATTTGATTTTTAAACTACCTTGTACGCTATCGTATAAATCAATGCTTAATCAACTGTAAAAGTAAAATAACTTTATCTTAAACCAATATAATAGTTGAAAACATAATAAAATAAAGTTGTGTCCGTGCAAAATATGAAACATAAACGCGTCATAAGGTACATGTAGAAGAACACGAACCGACCGCGGATCACTTAACCACTCGCGCCGGATCTCCTCAGCCATGTGCGAGGGATGATCATTATTTAAAGGTTTAATATTTGAGGGGGGTGGGGTGGGGGTGTTGATTTAAAACATTAATTGTACAGTTTTTAAAGTAGTTTACATAAACCAACCAACCATTAGTTTATGTCTAACGATATTTCCGATATGGAGTAATATCGTTCATTAATATTCATTTACACTCAAATATTTAATTAAATATATACAAGTAGGACAAACCTTTATAACATAAAATTAAAACAGTTCTTGTATATACGGCTATATTAACTCAAACACGTTCATATGCATGCAAGTGTAAGTCGCGGTGTGCGAATCTTGTGTATTAAATAACCGCTTACCGCTAGGTAATGCAGCCATGGCTGATCTCCTCGGCCGTGGGCGAAGGATAGATTACGTAAAGGTACAACGCACAGAAACGCACAACTCAGAACCAAGGAAGATTTGAAAAGTTTGCAGTATAATGACCTTACTCTATCAAATAGAAGTTCTTTATTTTAAACTAAAAACCCACAATTGATCTATGTCTATTATTGCTTTAGAGAATGACATTGCTTTTATTAATTAAATGAACTACATGTATTTCTTACTTGACATCCAATCGTTTAATCCACAAAAGATTTTGTGTAATCAAAACTAAAACAATTCTTGAGTTCGCGGCTAAATAAATTCATATATGAGAGACGCAACTCTCGTGTATTAGATAACCACTGACCGCTAGGTAGTCCAGCCGCGACCACGGTGACCGACTTTCTCGGCCGCGGGCGAGGGAGAGCTTACGTAATGGTACACACACAGCTCTGATTCAAGGTAGATTTTGAATGCATGATGTTTATATTAAAAAGGTAATGCATATATTTTTTCATTCCATATTTTGTGTTTTACTAGAAAAGAAAAAGAATGTTTTGTTTTCCAATTCCCGTTTTTAAGGATTGTGCACTATAAGAACTTAACAACGACTTAAACTCCTAAAAAAAGCATGTATTCTAAAAAAAAAAATTCTTATGAATTAATGCCTCCTGTATAAACCAGCATACTTTCTGCGGTAACTTCATGCCAGTTGTACGCACAAAGTCTTTCGTTAACTTGTCAAATAAAAACAGGTACATGCTAACATGTAAAGCTTTTTACACTCATACTACACAAACCACTTACAAAATAACATTGAGACGACCTTCATGAGATCCCAACAAACAACTTTTCCAGCGACAGCCATATCAAAATCCTAACCGTTTTTGAGTTATTAAGCAAAATTTTTAGGGGCCATTGGCCCTTAATTTAAGGGGCCAGCCCCTTTTTATTGGTGTCAAATGAAAGCCCTTGTTATTTTGCACAACTTTTATTCTACATGTCTTTACAAAATTTTTTTCGTTCAAAAGATATAAAGGAAAACATGTCTAAATTTTTGCACTTTTTTAAATCCTGTTTTTTGACCCCCTACCTTTTCCTAAATAAAAAACGTAATCTAAAAACATAAACAGATGTGCACAACTACAATGTCTCTGTTATTCAAATTCGTTGGATTCCCATTCCCTGCTATCATAGTCTCGGAGCCTTTGTCTGGAAACAAAAGGCCCTAAAAAAATTTAAAAGGGGAATAACTCTTTAACGGAAAGGGAATTCTACATTTTATGAATTGCTTAAGATAGTGTTTTGTAAAGTACATTAGCCCTGAAAATTTGAGCAAAAACCGTTTAGAAATGAGCAAGATATGAAGCCTCAAAGTTCGCGTCTAGGAAAAAAAAAAAAAAAAAAAGAACTAGAGCAAAGCTCGTTGCAAAGCAACAAGTGGGTCTTCCGTTAATGTCAGAAGTAAAGCTGGAAGTTCCTGTAAGAAGCAGAGCTCTTAAACCAATAACAAGAGTAATAAAAAGAAAAAGATGAAAAAAATCGAATTATTCCTGGTACGACTTAACAAAATCCGAATGATTTAAAGTACGAATTAACAAAAACCTTTTTGATTTTAAGAACGACTTAACAAAAAAAATCCGAATGTGTTCAAGTACGACTTAACAATTATTTTTGGTACGAGTTAATTTTACTTTGAACATTACACTATTTTTTAAACCAAGGACGCGGAATAAAAATTTCCGAAAAAAATCAATTTTTAAACCCCGATATCTCTGTAATGCATCGTCCGATTTTAAAACGGCTTTCAATGTTAGATTCAGCTTAATAAGCTCTACAAATAACATATTCATTTTTGATTTGATCAGAAAATTCATTTTTTCGAAAAATTTGTTTCACTTCCGGTTTCGACCGGAAGTGACAGATTTTCATTTCGAGCCTTATTACAGAGGTAAATCGATTAAATCATAACCATTGAAAATTTCAAGCCTCTATCTTAAAGCGTTTTTGAGAAAAGTCCGGGACAAAATGACTTTTTAAAAATTTTAAAAATGACGTCACGTCAAAACGGAAGTGACGTTCTCTTTAAAACTTTAAAATTTTTGAGGGACGCCAACTTGCAAAAATCTCTGAAAATTTCATCAAAATCGGTTAAAAACCTTTTGAGTTATGAAGCAAAAAAGGAGTCAGAAGAAAAGAAAAAGAATAATAATAATAACTAGAGCAAAGCTCGTTGCAAAGCAACGAGTGGGTCTTCCGTTAATGTCGGAAGTAAAGCTGGAAGTTCCTGTAAGAAGCAGAGCTCTTAAACCAACAACAATAATAACTAAAATAAAAAGATGAAAAAAAAATCGAATTATTCCTGGTACGACTTAACAAAATACGAATGATATTAAGTACGACTTAACAAAAACTTTTCCTATCTCAAGAACGACTTAACAAAAAAATCCGAATGTGTTCAAGTACGACTTAACAATTATTTTTGGTACGAGTTAATTTTACTTTGAACATTACGCTATTTTTTAAACCAAGGACGCGGAATCAAAATTTCCGGAAAAATCAATTTTTAAACCCCAATATCTCTGTAATGCATCGTCCGATTTTTAAAAGGCTTTCAGTGTTAGATTCAGTTTAATAAGCTCTACAAAACACATATTCATTTTTGATTTGATCAGAAAATTCATTTTTTCGAAAAATTTGTTTCACTTCCGGTTTCGACCGGAAGTAACAGATTGTCATTTCCAGCCTTATTACAGAGGTAAATCGACCAAATCATAACCATTGAAAATTTCAAGCCTCTATCTTAAAACGTTTTTGAGAAACGCTGCGGACAAAATGACTTTTTGAAAATTTTAAAAATGACGTTACGTCAAAACGGAAGTGACGTTGTCAAGAAAACTTTAACATCTTTGAGCTATAATAGTTTCACATTATCTCTGAAAATTTCACTAAAATCGGTTGGAAACTTTTGGAGTTATAAAGCCGAGAAGGAGTCAGAAAAAAAAAGAAAAAGTATAATAATAACTAGAGCAAAGCTCGTTGCATAGCAACGAGTGGGTCTTCCGTTAATGTCAGAAGTAAAGCTGGGAGTTCCTGTAGTAAGTAGAGCTCTTAAACCAATAACAAGAGTAACTTAAATAAAAAGATGAAAAAATCGAATTATTCCTGGTACGACTTAACAAAATACGAATGATTCTAAGGACGACTTAACAAACACCTTTCCGATTTTAAGAACGACTTAACAAAAAATTTCCGAATGTGTTCAAGTACGACTTAACAATTATTTTTGGAACGAGTTAATTTTACTTTGAACATTACGCTATTTTTTAAACCAAGGACGCGGAATCAAAATTTCCGGGAAAATCGATTTTCAAACCCCGATATCTCTGTAATGCATCGTCCGATTTTAAAACGGCTTTCAGTTTTAGATTCAGTTTAATTAGCTCTACAAAACACATATTCATTTTTGATTTGATCAGAAAATTCATTTTTTCGAAAAATTTGTTTCACTTCCGGTTTCGACCGGAAGTGACAGATTTTTATTTCCAGCCTTATTACAGAGGTAAATCGACCAAATCATAACCATTGAAAATTTCAAGCCTCTATCTCAAAACGTTTTTGAGAAACGCCGCGGACAAAATGACTTTTTGAAAATTTTAAAAATGACGTTACGTCAAAATGGAATTGACGTTGTCAAGAAAACTTTAACATCTTTGAGGGATAATAGTTTCACATTATCTCTGAAAGTTTTATTAAAATCGATTGGAAACTTTTTGAGTTATAAAGCCGAGAAGGAGTCAGAAAAAAAAAGAAAAAGTATAATAATAATAAAAAGAAACCGAAGAATAACAAGAGGGTCTTCCGTTGAAAACGGAAGACCCTAAAAAGAAACCGAAGAATAACAAGAGGGTCTTCCGTTGAAAACGGAAGACCCTAACTAGAGCAAAGCTCGTTGCAAAGCAACGAGTGGGTCTTCCGTTAATGTCAGACGTAAAGCTGGAAGTTCCTGTAAGAAGCAGAGCTCTTAAACCAATAACAAGAGCAATAAAAAGAAAAAGATGAAAAAAATCGAATTATTCCTGGTACGACTTAACAAAATCCGAATGATTTTTAGTACGAATTAACAAAAACCTTTTTGATTTTAAGAACGACTTAACAAAAAAAATCCGAATGTGTTTAAGTACGACTTAACAATTATTTTTGGTACGAGTTAATTTTATGATAAACATTATGCTATTTTTTAAACCAAGGACGCGGAATCTAAATTTCCGGAAAAATCAATTTTTAAACCCCGATATCTCTGTAATGCATCGTCCGATTTTAAAACGGCTTTCAGTATTAGATTCAGCTTAATAAGCTCTACAAAACACATATTCATTTTTGATTTGATCAGAAAATTCATTTTTTCGAAAAATTTGTTTCACTTCCGGTTTCGACCGGAAGTGAGAGATTTTCATTTCGAGCCTTATTACAGAGGTAAATCGACCAAATCATAACCATTGAAAATTTCAAGCCTCTATCTTAAAGCGTTTTTGAGAAAAGTCCGGGACAAAATGACTTTTTAAAATTTTTAAAAATGACGTCACGTCAAAACGGAGGTGATGTTCTCTTTAAAACTTTAACATCTTTGAGGGACGCCAACTTGCAAAAATCTCTGAAAATTTCATTAAAATCGGTTAAAAACCTTTTGAGTTATGAAGCAAAAAAGGAGTCAGAAGAAAAGAAAAAGAATAATAACTAGAGCAAAGCTCGTTGCAAAGCAACGAGTGGGTCTTCCGTTAATGTCAAGAGTAAAGCTTGATGTTCCTGCAAGAAGCAGAGTGTTTAAATCAATAACAAGAGCAACTTAAAGTAAAAGATAAAAATAAATACGAATGATACTATGTACGAATTAACAAAAACCTTAACGATTCTAAGAACGACTTAACAAAAAAATAATTCCGAAGGTGTCAAAGTACTTAACAAAATTCGATAAATTTTTGGTACGAGTTTGAACTTTACGCTATTTTTGAAACCAAAAACGCAGAATCAAAATTTCTGAAAAATCAATTTTTAAACCCCGATATCTGTTATGCATCGTCCGATTTAAAAACGGATTTTAGTTTTGTACTCATCATGAAAATTACCGTAGGTTACATAATGTTTAATTTCTAATATTGAAAAACAATGAAAAACTAAAACAAGAGGCAAATGGGCCACATCGCTCACCTGAGGAACAATAGGTATGATAAAATCAGCTTAATGGGGTCACAATGCAAACTACCTGGTCAATGTACAATAATACATGTAGATCCTGTATAAATAAAATCCATTCCCCCCCTCCCCCCTTAATATTCTTATGTTTATAATCATTAGTTCCTTTTCTAAAAGGATGATTTTATATTGATTTTATAGTCATATCGCATGCATGAGTATTGCAGTTCTCAAAAAGATCCTAAACAATAGTTTATGTATGGGATATAAACCTACATCAAACTCTGAACCTTCTTGTAAGGCCAAAGAACTGTCCTGGGGCCAAATTCTTAACAATTATAAAGAATCATCTGGCTGATTAGTTTCTGAGAAGAAGATTTTTAAATATTTACTCTATATATTCCTATGTTAAACTTTGACCCCCCCCCCCCCCACCCATTGTGGCCCAAACCTATCCCCGGGGTCATGATTTTCACAACTTTGTATCTACACTACCTGATGATGCTTCCACATACATGTAAGTTTCAGCTTTCCTGGCTGATTAGTTTCTGAGAAAACGATTTTTAAAGATTTTCTCTATATATTCCTATGTAAAAATCCATTCCCCCGTTGTGACCCAACCTTACCACCTGGGACTATGATTTGAACAAACTTGAATCTACACTACCTGAGGCTGCTTCCACTTTAATTTGAGCTTTTCTGTCCTAATAGTTTTTGAGAAGAAAATTTTTAAAGATTTTCTCTATATATTCCTATGTAAAACTTGATCCCCCTCTTGTGGCCCCTCCCTACCCCCGGGGACCATGATTTGAACAAACTTGAATCTACACTACCCGAGGATGCCTCCACACAAGTTTAAGATTTTCAGGCCGAATAGTTTTTGAGAAGAAGATTTTTGAAAAATACCAACAAATTTTCAATAATTCTCAATTACCTCCCCTTTAAAGAGGGCGTGGCCCTTCATTCAAACAAACTTGAATCCTCTTCACCTAGTGGTGGTGCTTAGTGCCAATTTTGGTTGAAATCTGCCCAGTGGTTCTTGAGAAGAAGATGAAAATATGAAAAGTTTACAACAACGACAACAACAAATTGTGATCAGAAAAGCTCACTTGAGCCTTTGGCTCAGGTGAGCTAAAAACAAAATAAAGGAAACATAGTTGCATACTTTTATTGAAAAACAATTTTTCACAGCTAACAATTGTAAATTACTTTAAACAGCCATAATTTTGTTTGTTATAATTTCTTATCAAACACAAATTACAACATGGCATGATGCTTTCTTAAAGTTCCATTACAGTAACTGTTCATGAATTATCCGATTTAATTTGAATTACTGGTAAATAGTCTGTAGAACACATTAAGGAATATGCATGTAGGTAGAGGTGACAGGTTAACCTCAAGAGCTGAAAAGAATCAACAGGTAAAAACCATGTGGCCACCAATAGCTGAAATTAAAAAAATCAATAAGCTGTGTTAATACATGTACCGGTACTTATAATAGCTGTGTTTACATTAATATACGCATAGTATTTCTGAAAAAAAAATACACTGACCATGCAATGTAATTAGTATGACATATCCCGATACGTGACATAAAATGGCACAGGACAGTTTTGTTGATACATTTCATTGTAGCCAGGGGACGTGTGTCTTCGGAACCCTGTAACTAGAATTTCGCATTTTACTTCTGAATCTCATGTACCTAACATATGGGGCCTACATATTGAATATCAATTTCAACAAGAGACATCCCTCTAACTAATGATAATCATTAAAAATCATTTCATGAATTTTAGCAACACTCATAAGCCTTCAAGTACAGCAACTCTCAATTTTACACAAATATTGACGGGTACTTTATCCGAAACTGTCCCTTGCTACCTTTAACTTACACAAACATTCTCTGAAAAGTCATCTTGTCTTAAACTTACAAAGCTTATGCTATTCTGAGAAAAAGTATACCTCATTTTGCCAATTCCATTAAGGATTAAGAAAAATATGGCCATTTAAGTGAACCCAGCATTTCCACTTTCTTCTATTTAACACAGATTCACAGGGTTTTCCATAAATAAAGCATCTTTACCTTATCTTATAGAGGTCAACTGTTGTTCAACCTCCCTAAATAAGAAACCTTATTCAAAACTACATACATATACATGATATTATCATGACAAAAGCATCACATCACTTAGAAATACCCTTACATGTATACCCTCCCCCTATTTTTTGATTTTCCTAAGAAGCATTAGTTTATACACTTTAACCTAATATTATGAAACTTGTGGCAATTCCCTTGAGTCATTTCTGACACATATTTAAAAACAACCATCACTGATATTGAAAATTGATCTTTTCTTGATAAATGGATGAAATGTTACATTTTTTTTCACAAAAAGACATGCCGCCATACATGTGATTTCTTGTTTTCATGAAAGAGTAAGCTTATAATCATTTTTAGTGAATATCTTATTTATTCTGGTTTCTAGTCTCCTTTTAACTTTGCTAAAATAGTAAAACCTACAAGTGTGATGTCTGCTCTTAATTAAAATGAAATTCAAACACAACCGGGTACCTGGGGACGGATGAGAATTCCATGATAAATTATCAAATTTTACATGTTTTCCTACATTTTTGATGCATATATACAATAAAAGGGTAAACATTTGTTGTTTCTTGATCATTTCGAGAGTAATTATTATAGCAGATGTTATTTCAAGGTCAAATGTACATTTACATATCCAACATGTAATGGTAATGAAGACAATTGGAAAGAGGGGGTAGCTTTTTGAATTCCGTAAATATATCTAAAATATCACTTTTGGATAGGAAGGAGCAAAAACTTGAGTTTTTTGACATATTGTATACTTTGATAACTGCATTTGTCTACATGTGAATTTTATTTGAAAGAAAAATATGCTGTTTTAAAAAAATTGAGTTATATAAGTCAGGTTGCTTGATGTTATTTCATGAAATCAGATGGCAAAATTGCTGCAAATTTATAATTTAAATAATTCAATTGATCAAAACTCTTTTACTGTGCAGTATTAATTCTTATCTCAGTAATTAACTTAAGCCTATTAATTGTCATCAGGATAGGAAATACCTACTTTCTAAGCCAATTTACTCTAGTGGTGGTCATTCTACACATTTACTTCCCTTGTATATTATAGCTAATAAATCATGTAATGACATATATAACCAACAAAATCATCCATTTTCCCAAAATAGACTACTTTTGGTACAAAATCCACTCAAAATTACAGTTAAATGAAAAATCTGAAAATACCATGTAGTCTTGAAACTTACACAAACATTCTCTGAAAAGTCATCTTGTCTTAAACTTACAAAGCTTATGCTATTCTGAGAAAAAGTATACCTCATTTTGCCAATTCCATTAAGGATTAAGAAAAATATGGCCATTTAAGTGAACCCAGCATTTCCACTTTCTTCTATTTAACACAGATTTATAGGGCTCTCCATAAATAAAGCATCTTTACCTAACCTTTTAGAGGTCAACCATTGTTCAACCTCCCTAAATAAGAAACCTTATTCAAAACTACATACATACACATGATATTATCATGACAAAAGCATCACATCACTTAGAAATACCCTTACATATATACCCTCCCCCTATTTTTTGATTTTCCTAAGAAGCATTAGTTTGAACACTTTAACCAAATATTATGAAATTTAAATGCTTCTATTCTGATCAATTGAATTTTTAAGCAGCGTGAAATTAAAACCATCGCAATTGAAACTTTAGTAAAATCATGAAATTTTAACACGGTGGAATTAAAAAGACTTACAGTATTTCATCCGAACAGCCTCAAAGTATAATTTTCTGCTATACCATTTTTTTTAAATGAATTCTACTGGGTTTTTTTTTTGCAAATAAATTTAGCGAGGATTTTTTTCTCTTTTCTTATTAATGACAGGTTTTAAAAACAATATTATGTTTAGTATGTATAAAATTTCATAAACAATTTTACAAAGCTTTGGATTTTAGTTGCACAATGAAAAAATGAGGGATTGCACGATAATACATGCTCATTTTGAAATTTAAAACATTGTTGATTTCTTTTCCTAGATAGAGATATGCACAAAATGATGTTGCTCTGTAATGCTTTGCCAAGATTAAAAGCATGAGAGAGAGAGAGAGAGAGAGAGAGAGAGAGAGAGAGAGAGAGAGAGAGAGAGAGAGAGAGAGAGAGAGATCTGAGGCACATGTAGTAAAAATTATTGCATACATTTGTCTTACTGTAAAAATTGTTTACAATGTAGATGTGTTCTGCATGTAAAGTTTACCTCAAATGAATCAATAAAATTCAATATATATAAAAGATAAACTTATCTCAAAGATAATAATCTGTGAAATAATCAAATCTTGAGAAGAATGTTTTATAGATATTAGGGAACATTAACCTAAAATCTGAACTTAAAGTTCGTTTCATCTTGCACTCTGTTTTACATGCTCTTTCACAGGCGATAATCAAATATAACGGCGAGCCAGACAAAAGTTCTAATTTTAATTAGACTGAATATTTACCATGTCAAATATATTTATTTTATTTTAATTAAGCACAAGCCTATCTGAGTTCTTTAATTCATTAATTAAGTGGATGTGATATGGTAAAGATCTGCTATATTCAAATATTTAGGATAAAGTTATCATCATGCAAACATGCACTCTAATTACAACATTCTACTCTTGTGTGCCTTTGGACCCCCACCCCTTTTAATTGCACTGTTTTACAGTGTGTGGTGTGTTGTTCAATACAAAATAAGACATACATAATAATAAATAGAAATTCAAAAGAGTAGTGTGCAAAACATACACGTGAAAATACATTGGACAGATAATATCCCGAGATTTCTCGGGCTCAAATGCCCGCTTTTAAATTGTTACGCACGTCAAAAGCGGAGGTTAGAGTCAGAGGAATGTCGGATTAGATTGAAAAGTGCACAAACACTTTGAAAAGAAAAAGTCAATACGACATATCCTGTATTGAAACATACCTTTAAATCTGTCATACGTTAGTTGAGCTGAAATTTCCATAATCGCGGTCTTGCAGGCCATTCTTCTGACACACCGCTATCAGCTGTTGTTCGCGGTCAAAACATGGCGACTTGACATGGGGAACCGTACGATAATTATTTCGATTAAAACTAATAAGACTAATAAAAACTAACAACGTAATTATCGATCGAAGTAAGGAAATCGTTTCGATAAACACTCTGATTAACTATATAAAAAACGAGTTCGGTTTTATGACCTGTACGAAATCTTTTTAGCGGGAGTTACCTTTAGTGGGAAGTTTGCACTATTTTTTAAACCAATAACGAGGAATCAACATTTCCGGAAAAATCAATATTTAAACCCCGATATCTCTGCAATGCAGTATCCGATTTTAAAACGAATTTAAGTTTTGTATTTAGCTTTGCAAACTATACAAAATGCATATAATTTTATGTTTTTTTTATAAAGTTTTATGATCAGTACGAATTGTTACAGTAGAAGTTACTTTCAGTGTGAATTTTGCACTATTTTTGAAACCAAGAACGCGGCATCAAAATTTCCGGGAAAATCAGTTTTTAAACCCCGATATCTCTGTAATGCATCCTCCGAATTTTAAACGGTTTTCAGCATTAGATTCAGCTAAAAAAGCTCTACAAAATACGTATACGTTTTTTGTTTAATCAAAAAATTCAATTTTTCGAAAAATTTGATTCGCTTCCAGTTTCGACCGAAAGTGACGGATTTTTATTATATAGCTTCATTACAGAGGTAAATCGACCAAATCATAACCATTGAAAATTTCAAGCCTCTATCTTAAAGCGTTTTTGAGAAAAGTCCCGGACAAAATGACTTTTTCAAAATTTTAAAAATGACGTAACGTCAAAACGGAAGTGACGTTGTCTTTAAAACTTTAACATCTTTGAGGGACGATAACTTGCTAAAATCTCTGGAAATTTCATTGAAATCGGTTGAAAACTTTTTGAGTTATGAAGCAAAAAAGGAGTCAGAAAAAAAAGAAAAAGTATAATAACTAGAGCAAAGCTCGTTGCAAAGCAACGAGTGGGTCTTCCGTTAATGTCGAAAGTAAAGCTGGAAGTTCCTGTAAGAAGCAGAGCTCTTAAACCAACAACAAGAGTAACTAAAATAAAAAGATGAAAAAATCGAATTATTCCTGGTACGACTTAACAAAATACGAATGATTTTAAGTACGACTTAACAAAAACCTTTCCGATTTCAAGAACGACTTAACAAAAAAAATCCGAATGTGTTCAAGTACAACTTAACAATTATTTTTGGAACGAGTTAATTTTACTTTGAACATTACGCTATTTTTTAAACCAAGGACGCGGAATCAAAATTTCCGGAAAAATCAATTTTTAAACCCCGATATCTATGTAATGCATCGTCCGATTTTAAAACGGCTTTCATTGTTAGATCCAGCTTAATAAGCTCTACAAAACACATATTCATTTTTGATTTGATCAGAAAATTCATTTTTTCGAAAAATTTGTTTCACTTCGGGTTTCGACTGGAAGTGACAGATTTTCACTTTGAGCCTTATTACAGAGGTAAATCGACCAAATCATAACCATTGAAAATTTCAAGCCTCTATCTAAAAGCGTTCTTGTGAAACGCCGCGGACAAAATGACTTTTTGAAAATTTTAAAAATGACGTTACGTCAAAACGGAAGTGACGTTGTCAAGAAAACTTTAACATCTTTGAGGGATAATAGTTACACATTATCTCTGAAAGTTTCATTAAAATCGGTTGAAAACTTTTTGAGTTATAAAGCCGAGAAGGAGTCAGAAAAAAAAGAAAAAGTATAATAATAACTAGAGCAAAGCTCGTTGCAAAGCAACGAGTGGGTCTTCCGTTAATGTCAAGAGTAAAGCTTGATGTTCCTGCATGAAGCAGAGTGTTTAAATCAATAACAAGAGCAACTTAAAGTAAAAGATATAAATAAATACGAATGATACTTTGTACGAATTAACAAAAACCTTAACGATTCTAAGAACGACTTTACAAAAAAATAATTCCGAAGGTGTCAAAGTACTTAACAAAATTCGAATTATTTTTGGTACGAGTTTGAACTTTACGCTTTTATTGAAACTAAAAACGCAGAATCAAAATTTCTGAAAAATCAATTTTTAAACCCCAATATCTGTTATGCATCGTCCGATTTAAAAACGGATTTTAGTTTTGTACTCATCATGAAAATTACCTTAGGTTACATATGTTTAATTTTTAATATTGAAAGACAATGAAAAACTAAAACAAGAGGCAAATGGGCCACATCGCTCACCTGAGGAACAATACTGTGGTTTCATTAATATTCAAGGGTATCAATTTTCGTGGAAAAAGTGAAAATGACATGTTCAAGGATACGTAAATTCGTGGCCAATGATCCTTTCAATACAAATTGATAGTAGAATTTGCACTTCAATGAACATTTAATTTCATGGATAAACTTAAAAACGAAATCAACGAAAATTGGTATTTAACGAATATTGATGAAACCACAGTAGGTATGATAAAATCAGCTTAATGGAGTCACAATGCAAACTACCTGGACAATGTACAATAATACATGTAGATCCTGTATAAATAAAATCCATTTTCCCCCCTAAATATTCTTATGTTTATAATCATTAGTTCCTTTTCTAAAAGGATGATTTTATATTGATTTTTTAGTCATATCGCATGTTGAGTATTGCAGTTCTCAAAAAGATCCTTAACAATAGTTTATATATGGGATATAAACCTACATCAAACTCTGAACCTTCTTGTGAGGCCAAAGAACTGTCCTGGGGCCAAAGTCTTAACAATTATAAAGAATCATCTGGCTGATTAGTTTCTGAGATGAAGATTTTTAAATATTTACTCTATATATTCCTATGTTAAACTTTGACCCCCTCCCCACCCATTGTGGCCCAAACATGTCCCCGGGGTCATGATTTTCACAACTTTGTATCTACACTACCCGAGGATGCTTCAACATAAGTTTCAGCTTTCCTGGCTGATTAGTTTCTGAGAAAAAGATTTTTAAAGATTTTCTCTATATATTCCTATGTAAAAATCCATTCCCCCATTGTGACCCCACCATACCACCTGGGACTATGATTTGAACAAACTTGAATCTACACTACCTGAGGATGCTTCCACTTTAATTTGAGCTTTTCTGGCCTACTAGTTTTTGAGAAGAAGATTTTCAAAGATTTTCTCTATATATTCCTATGTAAAACTTGATCCCCCTCTTGTGGCCCCTCCCTACCCCCGGGGACCATGATTTGAACAAACTTGAATCTACACTACCCGAGGATACCTCCACACAAGTTTAAGCTTTTCAGGCTGAATTATATTGTTTTTGAAAAATACCAACAAATTTTCAATAATTCTCAATTATCTCCCCTTTAAAGAGGGCGTGGCCCTTCATTTGAACAAACTTGAATCCCATTCACCTAGTGGTGGTGCTTAGTGCCAAATCTGGTTGAAATCTGCCCAGTGGTTCTTGAGAAGAAGATGAAAATATGAAAAGTTTACAACAACGACAAATTGTGATCATTAAAGCTCCTTTGGCTCAGGTGAGCTAAAAACAAAATAAAGGAAACATAATTGCATACTTTTCTTGAAAAACAAATTTCCACAGCTAACAATTGTAAACTAGATGCTGTCATTAGACAGTAATACCCGCACCATGTATTTGCCCCTAAATAACACTGTTTTGTACCAGTTTAATTAAAAATGAAGGCTACATGCAAACTCCGGTAATACATTTAAAAATTATAATTTTCATAACTGAAGGATGAGATCCCTGCCCACATGATAATACACATCGTGACATGAGCAGCACTTTATGTGCAATTTGGGGTAGAACTGTTTGCAGTGAATTTTCAGTTAATCAATAATCTTAACATTTTATGTCATAGGAAGTATAATGGTCTATATAATTATTACAAACAAAATTAAAATTTAAATTATGCCCCCTCCCCGTGGCGGTTGCCGGTTTTAGATTTGCTTCTGTGTGCCTACATGAACATCATCGTGTGCAGAGATTTAGAGAAGGGGTGGGAGTGAGGGGTCCAGACCCCCCCCCCCCCCTCCCCATGAAAATTCGTAATTACCAAAAATACACCTTGGACCCCAATGCTCTTACAGACATGTAAACGCTCTAACCCATTGCGCTTCAATGTTAGGTAACATTATTTTTGGGGTAAATATTTAATGAATATTCAACATACTTTATTGTTTATCTCAATAGGAAGTATACATGTACATCACAATATGCAGGTGTCCTGCACCACCTTAAAGCTGTTATTTACCTAATAAAATAGTGCAAGTGGATTTGAAGAATAGTTCATAAAAATACATGCATGTTACAAATGACTTTGTCTGAAGTTACGTACACAACACAGGTTTGCATGTCTCATTAGCGGGTACTAGTTTTTACCCAGCTCTTCGATTAGATGGCATACATGGGTGTTGCTAAAACGCGGAACGGAAAACGGAACGGAAGGAAAACGGAAAATCTTATCTAATGTTATTTACCTCATAGATTTGTTAAGTATGCTAAAACGATATACTTTATGTACCTTTTTAATTTTTTTTGAAAGATTAGCAATATTAGATTATTTATTCAAGAGTATTTATTTCCTCAAAATTAACAGTACATGCATTGACCACTATATTCTGTCCCAAAATATCCTCGATTCACTTTTTGCTGTATATTTATATATACCTCAGGGTTCAAGCGATTCTCTTTTAGAAGCATTAAACATTCTCATTATTCTTTCTTTAAAACGTCCTCTCTAGCTTATCAGCTGGTATAAATACACGGCTAAAAATAAAGAAGTCTACGGGGTTTTGCATTTTAACATACCCGGATGATAGTGTTGAAAAATTGTGCAAGGTCTTCTGAGTGACTTCCAAATGGAGAAAAGGTGTCAACATTTTCCATTATAAATCGTCCAAATGTGCTGCATGAATATTTTGGGATCGACAGACTATAGTCCCAATATATAATCGGAAAATCAAACCAGGCAACGTCTAGAGCTCTCTATTCGGATCATATGTATATAGCTGCTGGAATAAACAACTGCATGCTTTGTAATGCAAACGTAACAAAATTGCATTGCTAAAAATACTAGTTTCACAAATTCCTAGTTTCACAAATTACCGGGTATTTTAATGTTTACTGTATTTTAATTTTTTAATGTCGTCAGTCCTACAGTTTTTTTTCTTCCATCTCAATGATACTGTATCCTGTATGATAAAAGATCGTCTAGAACACCGAAAATTCAATTTTGATGTAAGTATATACATGTACATCATATTTGAAAATAATATAAAAATACTCAAAACACGCATAAAACGCTTTCACTAACTGCGTACGTTACGCTAATATGCCAGCAATACCATATAAGAGAAATAAGTAAAAAGTTATAGCTAATTTGCTCGTTTAATCATGTTAATGTTTCACAATTCGTATACATTTGATTTTTCCGTTTCGTACTCAACTAAAGCCGAATGAATACAATGCTATAATTGATAGACATTTATATGAATATTAATAAGATAGCAACATGTTGATAATCATTCATTAGATATAAATAAAAGATACAAAGTAAATCGTTTCTGGCCAGTCTATACCCTTTTTAAGCGATAAACGTGATGATATTTTCCATTCCGTTCCGTTTTCCGTTCCGCGTTTTAGCAACACCCATACATACATGTCTGTGTTTTCCGTATGCAGAAAAGGATTACGGTAGTTAAGATCAGCTAAAGGAATTCATTATTGTGTTTTAATTGGATTATCATTATGATGTTGACCAATTTAGGTAAGCATAATACATTTAGTAGCAGTAGCACAATATAATAAGATGCCAGCATTGGATTCCTGCCAGCATACATACGCATGTATATAAGTTCTACTTTCACTTTCTAAATGTAATCTCCCTTTGACAGCATACTGTATCATCATCTTTTAATATTTAAGTAAGCTTATCATCGTTACCTATCCTATCGCATTTGTAAAGTTTCTGTCATTTTAGTTGCAAAAGTTATTTTTTTCATTTGTCAGACTGCATGCACTGTTGAGTTGACCCCATATTGACCCTGTATAAACAATTTCTTATTAAATTTGTGTATTACATATGTAAGTAAGTGTAGACACTTATATTTTTTATATGAGTAATAATAGGAAGGAAGGAGTATTTCTTTCTTAATGTATTATAATGCATCAAATACAATGTAGGTCATGACCTTATGGGACTGTTCTGACCCCACGAAACAGGAAAATACAAAATATATCTTCTAAAGTCATTATGATGCATCAACTGGTGTAAAGTACATTAATGACCCCAGGTGTTGTCTTTAAACCCCCCCCCCCCCATCCCCCCCCCCCCCCCCCCCCCCCCCCCCCCCCCCCCCCCCGCCTTTATAAAATAGGAAATGATATGATACACTGTATATTTTGTTAACTTCTGAGATCTGAGATCCTCATCCCTAAACCGTTTAATTTAATTTTGCTCTTTGTGTCATTGCGCGTAAAATTGTATTGTAAGATTATGCCCCCTTGGAGACACCCTGACATTTTAGAACTAGAAATAATAATGTATTTTATCTTTTTCATATGTTATACAGTAGTGTTTGATCCATGTGGGTAATTCCTAGCCTAATGATGTCACTAGCTTTGTTTAGGAGACTTTACAATTGCCCCAAATAGGTGAATACACATGGCAGTGATGCATATAACATTTTGTTTATAAATCTTAAAAATTGAATTAAGCAATTTCCAAAATGTTAATGTGAATCACGAGAGAAAAAAGCAATCAAGAAATGATTTAAAATTTGCTACTGTACACATGTAAGAATGTATTAAGAAGACTGAATCTTTATAAGCAGGTT
>NW_026441617.1:59176-78489 GCF_025612915.1 Magallana angulata
CCTATGAAGTTTTAAAACATATGGTCTGTTCTTAAATCAGATTGTGCGACAGGATCGAACAATGGAGCGAATCGTGTTCCCAATCCCAGACATCTGCGAGTACCTGACGGAGGAAACCAAGACTCGCATCTACTACACGACTGAGCGTGACGAACAGGGCTCAAAGGTCGCAGACTTCTTCGAGAAGGTTGAGGATATGTTCGCCGAGATGAGGTGGCAGAAAAAACTCAGGGGTGAGTCAACTTAGTCATTGTAATTATTGTAATAAAAGATGTTTACATCCAATACTTGATAAGGAATTTTTTTTGGAGGTATTTCTTGTATTGAAATATGAAACAGTTGATTTTTTTGTGCACATTAAACTTGGGTTATATTTCTAATAAGGATTGTGTTCTGGTCTGAAAGTTAAATTGCTAACCTCTGACTGAATACAATCATACAAATACCAGTCTATAGCAGCAAGAGCTTGATAACATTGATAAAAAATGTCAGAAAACTGTACTGAAATGTCTCCAGAAATTAAATTGACAAAATAAACCGAAAGAAATTTGTAGGAGTGTTATAGACTGTTGACCTTTCTGTTAATCCCTGACCAGACACCTGATTTGTTGTGTTTGTATTTATATTTTTGTTTGTTTGGTCAGCCAACCCGTACTTGTCCTGGTTCAGCAGTCACATGTCCCTGTGGAGCAGCATCACCTTTCAGTTTGCTGTGCTGCTCAACTTCCTAGTGGCATTCTTCTACCCATTTAATGAGGTCAAAAAAGGTAAATGTTTCACTTTTGTAAACAAAAAACAAAAAAACCTTGAAGGGTTTTGGTAATTATAAACACAATTGATAAATAAGACTAGAGCAAAGCTCGTTGCAAAGCAACGAGTGGGTCTTCCGTTAATGTCGAGAGAAAAGCTAGAAGTACCTGTAAGAAGCAGTGTTCTTAAGCCAAGAACAAGAGTAACTAAAACAATAAGAAAAAAATTGAATAATTCTTGGTACGACTTAACAAAAATACGATTGATTTTTAGTACGGCTTAACAAAAACCTTTCCGATTTCAAGAATGTCTTAACAAAATAAACCCGAATGTGTTCATGTACGACTTGACACGATTATTTTTGGTACCAATTATTTTTTTAAACCAAGAACGCGGAATCAGTATTTCCGGAAAAATCAAATTTCAAACCCCAATTGTGCATGGTCCGATTTTAAAACGAATTTCAGCGTTAGATTAAGCTTAAAACGTTCTTTGTTTTTGCTAAATGAAAAATATCAAATTATTGCTTATAAAAAAGTTATCATGAAAAGACTTACTAGCCCTTTTAGCCCCTAATTTGAGGGGCCAGCCCTTTTTCTTTATAACAAATAAAAGGTCTCGCAAATGTAAACATTTTTTGTTCGCATGTATTCACAAATTGTTAAACGTTTTCGAGATATCTGAACAGCTGTGTTTTAGGGACCGACCCTTTAACTCCTTATCGGGGCCACCAACAAAAAATTTTAATTGCCATATTGTTAAGAACATTATTCATAACATTTTGTGTTCTACATTGTTTTTCAAAATATTTCTCCTTTTTCAGATATTAATGATTAAAGTTTTAAACTTCTGGCCCCTTGAAACCCCTAATTACGTAATATATAACTTAGCTATGGTACTATAAAGATAAACAGCTGTACAGTGAACATTTTGCTTTTATAATTAATAACAAATTTTTGTTCAGTAAAGAGTTATTGTAAGAAGATTTTAGAGCCCTCTTGGCCCCTAATTTGAGGGGCCAGCCCCTTTTTCTTGATATCAAATTAAAGGTCTTGCAAATATAAACATATTTAGTTCAACAAGTGTTCACAAAGTGTTAACCATTCGCGAGATATCTATATAAATGTGTTTAAGGGGCCGACCCTTAAAATCCTTAGTGGGGCCATCATCAAAAATTTAAGTTGGCATATTGTACAGAACATTATTTTGAGCAACTTTTGTTCTACATTGCTTTTCAAAATGTTTCTCCTTTTTCCGATAAAAATGATCAAAGTTTTGAACTTCTGGCCCCTTGAAACCCCTAATTACGTAATATATGACTAAGCTATGGTACTGTATAGATAAACAGTTGTACGATAAACATTTTTGCTTCTATGATTGATAACAAATTGTTGTTCAGTAAAAGGTTATTGTAAGAAGACTTTAGAGCCCTCTAGGCCCCTAATTTGAGGGGCTAGCCCCTTTTCCTTTATATCAAATTAAAGGTCTTGCAAGAATAAACATCATTTGCATTACATTATTTCACAAAATATGTATACATTAAAAGATATTTCAGAAAATGTTCAAAAATTTCACGGAAAAATTTGGTGCTTATTTTCAGGTTCAGGCGAGCTTCGAAGCCTTGCATAATTTTCATAAGTGAAGGCAATGGGGTACATCTACATACATTTATCTACAATCCCTGAAAATTTCAAGCTTCTATCTTGATTAGTTTCGGAGGAGATGCGTGGACAAAATGACCCTTAAAATTTTACAAAATCGTCCATTTCTGAAACCGGAAGTGACGTCATAAATTTAAATTTTAATAACCTCGAGTATTTATGATACCAAATAAGTTTTGAAAATTTCGTGGAAATCGGTTGAATAGTTTTTGAGATATAAGCCACAAAAAAAGTCAGAGGAAGAATAATAATAATGAAAAAGAATCCGAAGAAAAACAATAGGGTCTTCCGTTGGAAACGGAAGACCCTAAAAACAGAATTGTATAATGTTTTGTAGTCTGGTATGACATAAATGCTTACCTTTTATTAAGAAATTATTTATGTGAATAATAAGCCATACATTGTGTCCTGATGACCTTGAGTGCTTTTTGTTACAGAGCTGGATCCTAAGCTGTCTGGCCTGATCTGGACGGCCATGTTTGGTTCCTTGGCCTTGGTTACCATGGTCGGAGTCAATCCCTTCGCCATACGCACCTTTTTTATATCCACCATTTTCCGGTTTATTTTTTCAGTTGGACTTGAGTACACACTGTGGTTATTAGGTGCATTTAATGTAAGTACTAAAGATATTGTTCCTATTTCTAAAGCTGAGAGTTAAACATTGAAAGGGATTTTTTTTCTTCCAAATTTAAATAAATTCAGGATAGTTGCAAGTATCCTTAGCTGCTACATAATGCAACAAAATGATAAAACAGGTTTTGTTTTTTTTTGTGCAGGTGATAAATAAAGGTATATATTTGATAAGTATGATGGGGAACCAGGGCACGTTCACCAAGCAGCCGCGGCAGGTGCTGACCGACTTTAGGTTCATGTACCACATCATCTACCTGGTGGTGTGTATCCTGGGCCTTTGTGTGCACGAGTTCTTCTACAGCATACTGGTGAGTTACCACTACTGATCTGAGGTCTGCACAGCAGAGTGAATGATTGCTAAAATTTTTGTAATAAATTAGAGGAGAAAATTTTGTGAGTGCATAAAAGTGCTGGCTCTGCTCAGCAGGCCTTTATTTGGGGTATATACAAGACTGTGTATATTGTTATCCAGTAGCAGGTTACAGAATGAGGGTGTGACATAACTGAGCTACTTTTACAAGAGAGCATGTATTACTTTGCATTAAAAGAATAACAAGCTTCATTTACTTAACATGTAATTGATTGAGATATTTGTACATTTTATAGTGAGATTTTAGACTTAGAAAATATGATTTTAAAAAATTTGTTACTTTTTAACAAAAAAATCCGAAACAATTTTGCTGATCTTATTGGCTCTAAATCATGGTCAAGCTTTTTGATTTTATGTGTATGATGCTTGTCATATGGAATGAAACTCTGCATTAGTGGTTTGTAGAACTTAGACATTTGGTCTGTTTAGAAATTTGGTCTGTTTAAAAGAACTTGGACATTTGTCTGTCTAGAACTTAGACATTTGGTCTGTTTAAAAGAACTTGGACATTTGTCTGTCTAGAACTTAGACATTTGGTCTGTTTAGAATCATTGTATTGGGGACTTTGTTGTATTGGGGACTTTGTTGTAGCTCCTGGATGTGATCAACAGAGAGGAGACACTGTGGAACGTAATCAAGTCGGTCACCAAGAACGGTCGCTCCATCATCCTGACGGCCGTGCTGGCAGTCATCATCATCTATCTCTTCTCCATCATAGGATATATCTGCTTCCAGGACGATTTCCTGATGGAAGTGGAGCCGGTTCCAAAGCTTATTGCAGAAGGTAGGAAATGTCTGCTTACTTGTTCTGTCAGTAAGAATGGGAGTGAAGGCATTTTTTGTCAGAATTGTGTTGGTTGTTTGGCCATTAACTGAAAGTTCTGCTCCTAAAAGTCTCTTGTCTTTCTTACACCTGAAATATTAAATTGGGTTTTTTTTGGACAAAAATTCAATTTTAGTGTGAAATTGATCAATATGGAAACATTTGAAGACAGTTCTCGATAATCTCAAGATAAATTTTGTTGCTTATCTAATTCATTGACATTTATTTATGGACTTTTCTATTTTACAGCAGTTAATGAAACAGCCAATGGCTTCTGTGACAAAGAAAACTGCACTGGAGTAGATTATTCAGTGTCTGCGGGACAGGAAGTAGCCGGTATGTCTCTCTACGACAATGGCATCTAATTTACCAACTTAAGTCATTAGGAGAGTGGACTGAAATTGTTTATTCCTGTCTTTAACCTTGTTTTCATTAATCAGACTGTTCTCTGATGTTTGATATTATTTCATTGCTAAGAAGTGGATTATTATAGTAGTTTTCATCATGCATTACAATAGTTTGTACCATTTCGTTTAACTAACCTTTCCTCAGTCATACATAGAAGTGTTTTCCTGGATAAATTGATTCTTTTTGTAGAGGATGACTCCAGAGAGGATGGCAAGCAGAGAGTATGTGATTCCCTAATTATGTGTATCCTGACCTCATTGAACCACGGGCTGAGGAATGGCGGGGGGATCGGTGATCTACTCAGAAAGCCAGACAGCAAGGTCAGTACTTCAGGTGTCCAGTGTATTAACGTCCAAGTCTTTTTGTACAACTAAATTAGGAGTAAACTCCTAAAAAGAATTAGCATTGAAGTAGTGGAATGCAGTTGTAATTATTGCTCTGACTAGTAGAACTAGAAATAGAAAGATGTTTTGCTGATCAGATGGGCTTTATACTGATAGGAATTTGATCAGTCCCACTGACCAAAAAATTTAGAAAAGACTAAAATATAATATGTTTAAAGAGCAAATGCTCTCAACAAAGCAATAGCTCCAATAAAAATATATGGTTCATCAATTATTTACATTTATCAGTTCTAAATTAAAAGATTCGGGATCACCTTTAAATGTTCTTTGAATGTGTAGATGACATTGTTTCCGAATCTTTGCAGGAGAACCTGTTTGTTGCCCGTGTCGTCTACGATCTTCTGTTCTTCTTCATTGTCATCATCATCGTTCTAAACCTCATCTTTGGTGTCATCATCGACACATTCGCGGATCTCAGGAGTGAAAAGCAGCAAAAAGATGAAATTCTTAAAAATACTTGCTTTGTTTGTGGTAAGAAAGCTGAAACCCATGTTCATGTAATTGTCAGCATGATTGATGAAAAAAATGAAAATTGATGAAATTTTATACATTATGATACAGTGATCATTAAAGTTTGGAGAATAAACTATTCATTTGATTATATTTAGCTTGAATTTTCCCTGTATATCTTTGTGTTGTTTTACTCTAGGATTGAACCGCAGCAATTTTGACAACAAGTCTGTGTCCTTTGATGAGCATAAGTCTAATGAACACAACATGTGGCATTATCTGAACTTCATTGTCCTTGTGAAGGTTAAGGACCACACCGAGTTCACTGGACCAGAAAGCTATGTGTACACAATGGTCAAGGTATGTCTATTGCATCCTGATTACCATACATACATTGAATTTTGATGAGTCATTATCAACGTTTTCAGCTGCATGTATCTTAATTGTCAATAAAGGTGGAAGAGTGTGTCAATGTTCATGACAAATTCTGAATTGCTTAATAGATGAACATTTATACATATTTGTGTAGGAGAGACTTTTCAGAGCCAAAGCTAGGTATACGTTCAGTATGAGGACCTATTTTCTTTTAATTGTATGTATAGTACCCTGGTACATGTAATATAAGCATGGCAATATCATTGTAAATTAAGGCCAATATTTACGATCCTCTCCTATCTGGAAGTGGTTAATTAAGATGAGAATATCTCATTGCTTACTAAAATATTGACAATTACGTTAAAAGTGAAGTCAAACATTGACCTTTGATCATCCTGTGGCAGATTACTTAAACTGAACATGTTGGATTTTTTCACTGATGCAGTCAATACATACAGCTTTTATATTTCAGAACAGTTTGAATTTAAGACATTATACTACACATTCAAGTTACAAATTCTTTATTCGATCCTTGGTTAGGAGGTATGCCTCCTCATACACAATATCAGAGGAAAAATGACTGTATTTTCGCTTTGTCAGGATAAGAACTTGGACTGGTTCCCCAGGATGAGAGCCATGTCGCTGACCAATGAGGACGGGGACGGGGAGCAGAGTGACTATCGGAACCTCCAGGCTCAGCTCGACACCACCAACAAGCTGGTCAAGAACCTGTCCAAACAGCTCACCGAGCTCAAAGAACAGGTCAGATTTCTCTCAGATGCTACAAAACTGCAACCCTTGCCCTTTTCTATATTGATTTTTGCACATGATCTATTGCAAAAGATTTAAATGTATACATACCATGCGAAAATATACTGTGTACACTTGTAAAAAATATGTAACAATTTTTTTCTTTCTTTCCCTCTAAAAGATGACAGAACAAATCAAACAGAAGAAGAGATCTAAGTTCCTTACTTCTGCTACAATGAACATGTAGTCCCGGGAAGAGGAGTGGTTCATATCTCACTTTTACTCCAGCATATCAAGATATTGCCAAAATCAGTGACATAGCACTGGACACAGTGTATCTATTCAACTGAATGCTCATGTCCAGTCCAACCTAGAGTTGCCTCCCTTAAATTCATTCCAATTTGCTTTTTAGCAGCTCTGTTTCAAGTCAAGGCTTTACTAGCATTCCCTGTTGACATGAGGTCTTTTCTTATGAACAAATTATGTTGTAGTGTAGGATGTCTGTACCCTTATTTCCATCCGTTCTCCTTTGTTAATATGTTACTTTTCAAATGTATATGCAATATTGTATCATGTGTACATTGAACGAATTTAATGATCTTGATTATTTATTTTTTTCTTGAAGAAATATTTGTTTAGTAAGTTAAATGATTTTAAATGGACTGCAATTTCTTATTTATGTATTTATAATTGCACATACCTGTAATATTGTAAGTACTAAGAAATATATTGAACATAGAAATACATGTGTATTGGTCATTTATATATCTTGTTTTTTGTTTATGAAAATCCCAGTCTGAACTTCTGATATTAAAATAAATGGCAGAGGACAATTGAAATAAGTGCAAAATTTTAAATACAGTATTAAATCTCAAAATAGGGCAAAATAAATAAAAAACAATAAACGTAAACTTATAAAAGTAAAATGAACGTGTGTAAGGTTGAAGCTGCTGTTTGAAGTAAGATAATTGAGTATCTCTATTCTACATTATAAAATAACTGTAACCTGAACACTTACATGTATGACTACCGGTATCTTCCGTGTGTTACAGTGGCTATTGTTGGTGCTTCTGTTTTCTGGCCCTGGTGTCTTAAAACTTAGTTGTGCTCTTTTTTAGATCACCTGAGCCAAAGGCTCAAGTGAGCTTTTCTGATCACAATTTGTCCGTTGTCTGTCGTCGTCGTCATCGTTGTCGTTGTCGTTGTAAATTTTCACATTTTCATCTTCTTCTCAAGAACCACTGAGCAGATTTCAACCAAAGAATCTGGGCGCACAAGATATTGATTTTGCAGGAACCATCGACACGAACCAATTGGGGTTTAAATGTCTATATCCTCGAAATGCTATGTACAAGTTTGAACAAAAATTGATTACTCAAACTATATTGTGTTGAGAGTATTAGTACAAGTCTATACTGGCTATTGAATAAAAGTCACAAGCTTTCTGAAAAGGGAAATGAGGGGTAAACCGATAAAACTTTATATTGGAAATTTTAATACACATGCATATAGATTTTAATTGAATTATACTGTATATCATAATAAACTAGTAATAAGAACAGAAAATAGTGTTCATACGACAGAAATCAATAACGGCTAATTAAAATATACCGGTATTCTAGTATAATTCAGCATAATGTTATACCAAAATACACTTAAAAAGGAAAGGGAAAAAAAATTGATTTGAGTCTCGAGCAGGATTTGAACCCAAAACACTGCGAGAATGTCTTCAAAATCCAGAACGAAACCAGTGAGCCATGCGAGACTTTGAAATTGGGGTATAAAGTAGTGTTTGAGACAATATTGTCATATCTCTGGACTTTGTTTTATTATCCTCCAAAAATATTTTGAAAAAGTATATGATTATTCATCTCTGGGTCATCTCTCCGTCTTTTTCTAAAAAGCTACGTTTTTAATGTTGAAATATCTCATCTTTACAAGTTTCAAGTTTGTGGAGAGAAGACCCAGAGACATCAGAATCATTTACAAACAGCTGTATATAAGTGCGATTTTGCATTAATTCCGCCATGTTGCTATATTTAGCCCCATATTATGACAAAACCTTTTGCATTTCAAACATTTTTCTACCCATTCTACGTCCAACAGAAACCAAATAACGGTCATAATTCGAAAAATGTGCTAAATTAATCAATGAAATATTCACTCTTGTTGTGAAAAAGCGACGTCATCTGACGGCACGGAACAGCGCGCCATCATAAAATTGTACAAACTGAGGTTAAACACCGATAGAAACAAAACAAACGATTAAGGAAACATGAAAACCATCGAAATAGTTTACTTATCCACAAGTTATACAGTCGATATTTTGATGGAGTATGCTATTGTACCCTCTGACCAAACGGTGAATGCGGCAAACTACTCTCAAGTGAACTCAGGACTACGACGTTATAGAAACGTCGTTATAAGCCAACGTCAGACTGGGCCGTGCGGCCTATATAGACAATGTATATTTAATGATAACTCCAATACAAAAATGTACATTGCTCTGATTTTTATGCATATACTCTATATTGAAATATTATAATGCTTTCGTGATAATGGCGCCGCTATTTGGAATAAGATTACATGTGTCCTCGAACGTTTTGGACAACCCTCGTACATTATAGTATGATTAAAAGGGATAGAGAATTCCCATTGTTATTCAATCGGTCTTTTTGAAAGTGAAAAAAGAATCATATCGAGTCCGTAGATCAACAATTAATTAAATGAGAGTCAACATCTTCCTAGGTTTATATCTTTAATAATAAGGATGACTGATACCTGAAATATATATATACACAGTACATTAGTAAATGATTAGTTATCTCCTCCCCCGGGGATAAGTTTTTTTGTATACGAAAAAAAAAAACTTAAACAAATAAAGTCAAGTCTATTAGAAAATAAATCTTCAGGAATGTTCTGTTAAAGTCTTCCGGACGCGAACAAGATTAAACGTATGATGTCCTTTCACAATTTTAAACGCAAAGTCTCTAGATTCACTTATCAATGTCTAGGCATAATTCATTAATCAGTTCCTGATTCATCAATGTTATGTTCTGTTGTGTTGCGGCGGGGCGGTCTTCGTGGTGTCAATAGTTCCTTTTCTCCAGCTTTATTGTGTGGCTGAAGACGGGATAGAGCACGTGGTATCCTAGACTTAGAAGGTACATCTGGTTCAGGGGTGTGGTGGAATGACTGGTCCAAATCTATTTGTGTAGGCTGTTGAATTGTCTGAGTCTGAGTCGCCTTTTTTTGGTTTGGGACTATAATAGGTGTCTCATTCAATGCAGCTGGTTGACTTAAGATTCTTGTTGGTGATAAAGACACTGGAATCTTGGGCACTTGTGGCTGTGTCGTCTTGGATGTAGTTGGAGAGCTCAAGATCACTTCTTGATGTTGAACTGCAGTTGGTGCCATCAAAGTACCTTGTGTTTGGTTGGTTTGAAAAGGAGTGAACTTTCGTAAGTGTTGGCGGTTGCGGATAGTTACTCGGCCTGTGCCATCTACACGTATAACATACTGGTGGTATTGGCGTACTTCAACAACTGTTCCTGTACGTTCCCATCTCCTGGGATGGTTGCCTACCAAGTTTTGAATGTATACATGATCTCCAACCTGTAGTGTTGGCAGGTGATGAGTGTGTTCATTCCACCGTTCATGTTCCCTTGAATGACGTTTGGCAAGAGCCATCTCTCGATGAGACATTAACTCAGTCCATGTTTCATGTGGAGAATATCTACCCATCAGTATGGGAATGGCATCACGAATGGGTCGTCCAAACAGAATCAATGCTGGTGATGCTTTTGTCTCTGGGTCAATCGAATTTCTGTACATCAGTAAAGCTCTCTGGAATTTGTCAACATCCAGAGATCCAACAGCAGAAATGTTGTCCACCAGCATGCGTTTTACTGTCTTTACCGCAATCTCAGCCCTGCAGTTAGCGTGTGGGTTTGCAACTGATGAAAGTCTATGACGAACTCCCCAGGCTTTTAAAAACTCTTGAGTCTTCCCTGCTGTGAACTGTGGACCTCCATCAGACGTCAACTCCTCTGGGATGCCAAATGTCACGAAAGTCTCACGAAGTCTCTTGACAAGTCCTTCTGCACCTGATTCAGACTTGTATACCATTGGCCAGTTTGAATACCTGTCAACAATAACTACATAGTCATTACTGTTATATGTGAAGTAGTCACTGCAAATCATCTGGAATGGATAATCTGGAGGTGTTATGTCAGATGGTGGCTGCATAGGGTTTGACTTGGCCATCTGATGGCAGTGAACACACTGGTCTCTCACCCTGGCAATATCTACTGTAATCTCAGGCCAATATACAGAGTCCATAGCCCTTGCACGCATAGCGCTGACTCCTTGGTGGGCTGCGTGTAAAGCATCAAGTACTGGTTTGCGAAGAGCTGGAGGTATAACAATTCGTTGGCCCATAAGAACTACACCATCAACGGTGCATAAACTGGATGCAAAGCGGTGGTAAGGACGCAAGTCTGTTGGTAGCTCCTTGTAGTCTTCTGGGAACCCTGCTTCCATCTGCCTGATGAGGTTTACAAATGTAGGGTCTGATGCAGTGGCCTCACGAACCATGCTCCAAGTAACAACTGTGATAACAGCATTCAAGGCACAAGTGGCAGCAGCAACTGTGGAGGTGTCATTAGCTGTATCATTATCCTCTGTATGTAGACATAGACTGGTAAGTGTATCATGATAATGAGCAGTCATGTTAACTAGGGAATCAAGTTCAGGTGCTTCACCAGGTAAGTTCAGACGATCTGGTGGTCCAACAGGATACCGTGACGCTGCATCTGGCCCAAGGTTCTTTCTGCCTGGTACATGAAGAATCGTGAACCTGTACCCTAAAGTTTTCTCTTTAAGGTTGAGGAGTCGTCTGTTGTCGATGTCCGTGAGCGATCGATCGTTCAGAATCTGGAGTAGTGGCTTGTGGTCAGTTGCAACAAGAAGGTCTTTGCAACCAAGAACATAGTAGCGTGTTTGGTGAAGTGCATACACAACAGCCAAGGCCTCACCTTCAATAGGAGCATATCTGCTTTCTGCTGGATGTGTGAATCTGCTGCCAACTAGACATAGTTTCCAACCGTCATTACAGCAGGTAGGGGTTTTACTTGAGCACTGACAGTACTTCTGCATCAAAAAGAATCCAATTCCGTCAACAGACCAGTCGGTAGCTAGGCATGTCATACGAGCAGGGTCAAAAAGACGAACACCGTCCTTCATCTCCTGAATAATGATCTCTTTAGATTTGTGAAATACTTCATCTAATTCATTTGTCCAGCAGAATGTTGTGGATGGTTTCAAAAGAGCACGAAAAGGTTTCATTTGTCTTGCCATGGCAAATGCATATGCTCCTTGGTTTATAAGCCCAAACCAAGCTCTTGCACCAGTAATGTCAGTTGGTGTTGGGAAGTTGCTAATTGCATCTAGGAACTTAGTACTTGGTCGTATGTTTGTTAGAGTGATTGTAAGTCCTGCAAAATTGACAGTGTCTTGAGCAAATTGAAACTTCTTTGGGTTTAATGTAATGCCATTACGAGCACACAGGTCGAGCCATTCACATGCCTGAAAAAATGCTGCTTCAATGGAGTTCGCCCACATACATGTGTCATCCACACATTTAACCTTGTCGTTGAAATTTGATATAATAGCATCAAATCGTTGATTGTAAGCGTCACCGCTGGCCATGAATCCCTGTGGAGCAACTTTGTACCTGTAGCGCCCCCATGGTGTGATGAATGTTGTAAAGTGGCGATCTTCTTCACGAATAGGCACTGAGTGGTACCCATTCCAAGCGTCTGTCACTGTTTTTTTCATACCTTGAGGGACACGGTCAGCCAGATGAAAAGGACTTGGGACATGATGTGTTTGCCGAACAGAATGTCGATTTTGTGGTTGTAGGTCTACTGTCCGCCTTGGAGTGCCATCAGCCTTGCTGGTTACCACCATTCTTGAGCACCAAGTTGTAGGTGTGTTTTGACTTACTTGTTCCAGTACACCAATGCGAACATCCCTCTCAAGATCAGCATAAACTTTATCCTGCCAATGGATAGGAACAAGTGCTGGTTTGTGGACGGCTACCGGTGTGGCATTAGGATCAACATGGAGTTGGAGAGGCTCACAATTCATAAGTGGTAGAGGTTGATGTTCACATACATTAAATGTTGTAGCACCATAGTAATCAAGAAGCCACTCTTTTAGTGACTCTACATGTTCCTCTGTGGCCTTCAGACCGGGTGGTAAAGATGTGGGAACAGGTGGTGGTGAAGGTCGACGTCTAGGACAAGAGCAGGTTACATCTTCAGAGTTTTCCATAGATGCAGCAATGTTTGGAGATGTGACTGTTGATACATTAGGAAAGTTAGTGTGAATAATTCCCAGAGATATGAGTGCTTCTCTGCAAATGAAAGCTTTTTCCATGGTATCAGAGACATAACACAATAAACGTGTTGACATGGCACTGCTAGTAGCTTCTTTTGTTGTGATGCTTACTGCGACTGCTCCAATTACACCAAGGTCTTCCTTTATAGCTCCACGCATTACAAGTTTGACTGGAAGGAGATCCTTTTCTGTTATTCCAAGATTGTTTGCAGATTGTAAAGGTATGATTGAACTCTGGCATCCTGTATCAGCCACCATGGACATAGTGATTGTCTTTAGCTGAGAGGTGTCTTGAATGGGATGTCCAAACGATGTATGGTCCTTAGGTAGGGGTGTCATGTTCACCAGGAGCATTGGGTGTGGTTTTGAAGGTCTAGCCACCCAGTGTCCATCAAATATGTGATGTTCAAGACGTGATACTTGGTTTGTCTGTTCAGATGTAGTGCACAGCTGCTCATAGATATAACCAACTTGTTCTTGTTCTGGATCTTTGGTTGATTTCCCTTGATTGGGCGGGTTCCTGTGGCCCTTGCCTTGAGCGCAGATTCTAGAAGATGCATCACGGTGGCCCCATACTCCACAGGTAGTGCACTTGCTGCATGATTTGGTGTAATGACCTTTGACTGTACATTTAGCACATGTGAATGTCTAAGCTTCACAGTATCTAGACCTGGCCTTGCGATCATTCCTCTGTCCGTGAGCAGGACCACCACAAGCCCAACATTTGGCTCCAGCTGCTTGCGGTCTTTTTTGAGTATTACATGTGGCACTCATGGCACTAGCTGAATCTCCTACTGCACTCCTTGTGACTTTACCCTGCTCTTTCTGAGCAATAAATGATACAGTCTCTTCTAGTGTTCTATCTGTCTTGGAGTCACCTAGCAGGTCAGACATAATTTCTGGGTCTGCAATACCTCTTACTAAATTGTCCTTGATTATCTCATCACTGTAGTCAAATATATGGTTGCAACCTAATTCTTTACACGTTGCTTTATACTGGCACAATGACGCTTGGCCTCTGAGACTGGCCAAAAAAGTTCTGATATTTGAACCAGGTGATTGAGTCATTCTGTTCAATTTTATGCGTTGGACCAGTGTGCTTTCTTCTTTGACGGCCAGCCTTTTGATTGCCTTTAAAAGATCTGTCTCTAGCATACTGGCAACATCACCTTGAAGGTCACGCATAATATCTGTACGCAGATAAGGGTCACAGCAGTAGAAAAGGGCTGTAGGCAAGACATTGTCTGTGATCGCCATCCCTGTTTTGTACATCTTCCACTGTCTGGTGAATGCAGACCATTGATCTGGATCACATCCTGTGGCTATAGAAGGTGGGTCTAATTTTAACTTGTGCGTTGGCGGTTGAGCCAGAGGTGGGTGGACGGTTCTGTCATGAATCTGTAGAGCAGTGGTTAGAGCAGCGGCAAATGCTTCATCCAGGTCCTGAGATTTCCAATTACAGCCGTCTATAGGGCACTGTAGAACTGGCATTGTAAATTAACTGTGGTTAAGCTGTTAGTTGAGTATCAGTCATAAATGAGAGTCAACATCTTCCTAGGTTTATATCTTTAATAATAAGGATGACTGATACCTGAAATATATATATACACAGTACATTAGTAAATGATTAGTTATTAATTACCTACATATTCTATATAATCTTATTGATTTTGTCCGTCTTTGTTTTATCATTGATTTAAAAATTTGACAATATAACACGACAGATTTTTAAGTAACATATTTCCATATTAAATCTCTGTTTTCATTGCAACTTATTCACGCGCGTGAACTTTTTTACCTCAACATTTTATCATAATATGCATGCATTTTATGGAAAGGAGAGGACTATGCGTGCCGTTGGAATGGATTTTTTTTTTCTTTACAAAGAATGGATAATAAAACGGTCCAGTTTTCACGAGAAATATAGATTACTGTTGAAGAAGAATATCACAGCGTAAAATACAATTAGACCATCGCTAATTCTCGTTTGATTTGACTTAATAATTTTTCTGATTTTGCGTAAGTTACTGTCAATCGATCATGTAACGAACACTCATCGATAAAGGGATTCTTTGTACGAAGAGCAGACAGAATTGTGCATTCATGTAATCATGATGGTATTTATAATTACATACAGAATTAATTTTAGGTAGTACACAGAGGTGTACGGAAGCCCATTTAGGACCTATCAAAAATATTTTTGAATTTGATATAACGAATTCTTGAATTTGTTAAAACGAATTTAAATCGTTATAACGAATTGTTGAATCCGTTATAACGAATTAAATTTGTTATAACAAATTTTAGGAATTCGTTATAACGAATTTAATCTGTTATAACAAATTCGCTGAATTCGTTATTTCAAATTTTTAAATCTGTTTTAACAAATTAAATTTGAAATAACGAATTCTTGAATTCGTTATTTCAAAGTTTTAATTCGTAATTTTGGTTTTTTAAACTCGGTTATAACATATTTTGACCCAATTTGTGGTCACAAATTTCATGTTTTGGTGAACAAATTAAACGGGGCGGACTTCATTTGTCCCATATCGGCGTACAACGAAACGGCGAAATGGTAAATGAAGTAAACTGGCGTAAGAACAAAAGTGGAGGAACATATTGTCACAGCTGTTGCTGTAACCATGGTAACAGATGTAACAATTCAAAAAGACACCTTACTTTATCGGCTTTGCTAGATTTCCTACGTAGATAGAAACAAAATATTTAAGAACTGCTATACATGTAGCAACGCATTTTCACCAAAAATATTGTGCAGGATATACAGATATACGGGTTTCTGCGCAAAATTCCAAAAAATTGTTTAGTCAATGCTATTGATTATTGAGCATGCTGATTTATAAAAGGGTACCTGCAGCCCAGCCAATGTCGAACTTATGTCAATGAATTTATTTACCAAAATTTAATGCAAAAACCGCTTCGAAATCGATGCAAAAAATGGAGTTAGGCATGTTCAAAGTGCTTATTTTTACCTCTTTTAGAAATCTAATCAAGAGAAAATGAAATTAAGCGATAACAAACCTTCAGTGACGTCACGAGGTCAACACTAGGGAAATTTTCTTACAAAGCTATACAAATTTAAATGTATTCAATTTTACAGCAAAAATGATTGATATAGGTCTGATGTTTTGACGTATCTAGTTATTTTAAGTATTGTAAATTTAGAAAGTTGTATTCGTAATTATTTTGTTACAGTCAGATTTCTTTTTAAACGGTTTTAAAACTTGCTATTCTAATCGCCTTTTACCGATGAATGGGATATCTTTAAACGCTTGCATGGGCAGATTTATGTTCATTATTCATATTTATTTTGGTCGGAGCGTGTTCAAATCCAATAAAGCTTGAAGGGAGTTATGATAGATTTGATATGCACGCTCCGACCGAAATTATCACCTCATAATATTCAAAGAATGATGCCTTTTTGCTTTTAATTATATTATTTCCAATTTCTACACTTCAAAATAACATTTCAAAACCATTGGGTGGTTTTTTTTCATGCATAGCACATGTTATGTATTATTTGAGCAAATACCGTTTTTCGGTATGCTGTAGGACACTTTTATTTTGTGTCGCTCATCTTTTATGAAATAATTGGGCCATAGTTTTCAAAATTGATTTGTAATGTTATCACAGTAAAGGACACTTGACAAATAGAAATATGATATTTTATATGACATAGCCAGGCATTATAACCAGGATGTACGCATGTGTGAACCAACTTTCCATCAGGATTGGAAAACGGTCGGGAGGAAATTCAATAGCTTCTTGGAGAAACTTCGAACTGATGATAGGTGCCAAAAAACAAAACAAAAAACCGCGACTTTTATATCATATAGTCATTAAAAGTGATAGGAATGTTATGTACCTTTGGTTTACACTAAAAAAAGTTAATTAAATATTTACGAGGACAATAAGGGCAATGTTACAGGAAAACAATAGACATGTAGCTTCAAACGAGTGGGTTGGTAGTGGTGGCAGGGAGAGGCTTGTCCCCATGCAGTTGCCCCCCCCCCCCTTTTCTAGCATTTTCGGAGCATGTAAAAAATTGAAAGTGACTGGGAAGAAATAAACAGTGAAATTTAAGTTTGAGGTAAACTTAGCATTTCTATAGCTACCCCCACTGTGTACGATTTTCGAATTTTTCAAAGACTTCTATTTTTCGCATGTCAAGATTTGTTTGGCGATTCTCCCATCCCACCCCCCTCTTTTCACTTGTTTACGATGCCACCTCCCTGAACAAAATATCACGATTTCCTTACATATACCAGTAAAAAAGAATTGGGTTTATATATAAACCAATATTACTGTATCTCATACAATATACCATTCACCAGGTTCTATAAACATCTACGCTTAAATTCAATCTAAAAAAATTCAAGGTTAGGAGGAGAGGGATAATTAATTTTGTTTTTCTTTCTTTTAGGGGGGGGGGGGTTATTGGGGAGGGGTAGGGGTGGTCAGAACACCGACCCCATGTAGCTCTATCCATAACCCCTCACCAAGGTCTGTGTGTCCATCACCAGGGTCTGTATACCCTTCACCAGGGTCAGAGTACATATTACCAGAGTCAGAGTAAGTACTACCAGAGTCGGTGTACGTATCAACAGGGTCTGTATACGCATAACTAGATTCAGTATACCCATCACCAGGACACCAGGGTCTCAATACTTATCCCGAGGGTCAATGTGTCTTTGTGCTCATCACCAGGGTCTGATTACCCATAGCCAGAAATCCACGTACCACCACCAGGGTCTCAATGCCTATCACCAATTCCCTGAATTGTTCGTACCATTTAAAATCTTACTATTTACAAGGTATCTATACATAAGTTTCCTTGAAAAACTATGCTCAAGAACTCATTACATCGAATTTATCGATTAGAACAAAATGTTGTCAGCAATGTTGATTTGTTCTTAGGTCCAAACACTGTTTCACTTTCAGTTTGCCTGAGTAACTGCAAACATGTAGGAGAGTTGATTAAAATCAACTCCCAAAAATAGCCTATTCTATACATCGTTCTGATGGAAAGTTGGTTCACATATGCGCACATCCTGGTTATAATGCCTAGCTACATCATATAAAATATTATATTTATATTTTTAAGTGTCATTTACTGTGATAACCCAGCCCAATAATTTCATAAAAAACGAGCGACACAAAATAGGCGTGTCATACAGCATAACCGACAAACAGTATTGGCTGCACTGCGTAATAATACATAGCATGTGTTATTCATTAAAAAACAGTGGTTTTAGAATGTTGTTTTAAAGTGTAGAAATTGGAAATTATATAAATATAAGTATTAAAGTAATAAGGAATCATTCTTTGAATATTATGAGTTGATAATTTCGGTCAGAGCGTGGTCATATCTATCATAAATCCCGTCGAGCTTTATTTGATTTGAACACGTCCCGGCCAAAATCACCTGAGACTAGTTATACTCCAAGATTGATTCCGTATTCTTAAATCAATTTTATTCCAGACCGGTATTTTCTTAAAGTACGGCGTAATCTCACGGTTTGGTGATGTAATGAGATGAAAAATGCAGATATATGTTAATAAATCAGCATGCTCATTGATTGATACCATTAATTAAACAAATTTTTGGAATTTTGCTCAGAAACAAATCTGTATATATTGTAATTTTGGTGAAACTGCATTGCTACATTTAGTTCTTAAATATTTTGTTTCTATCTATGTAGGAATTCTAGCAAAGCTGATAAAGTAAGGTGTCTTTTGGAATTGTTACATCTGTTACCATGGTTACATTTACTTTATTTGTTACCATTTCGCCGTTTAACGCCGATCAATTGATCGGCGCATTTCGTCGTACGCCGATATGGGACAAATGAAGTCCGCCCCGTTTAATTTGTTCCCCAAAACATGAAATTTGTGACCACAAATTGGGTCAAAATATGTTATAACCGAGTTTAAAAAACCGAAATTACGAATTAAAACTTTGAAATAAAGAATTCAAGAGTTCGTTATTTCAAATTTAATTTGTTATAACGCATTCAAGAATTCGTTATTTCAAATTTAATTTGTTAAAACAGATTTTGAAATTTGAAATAACGAATTCAATGAATTTGTAATTACTGATTAAATTCGTTATAACGAATTCCTAAAATTTGTTATAACAAATTTAATTCGTTATAACGGATTCAACAATTCGTTATAACGATTTAAATTCGTTTTAACAAATTCAAGAATTCGTTATATCAAATTCAAAAATATTTTTGATAGGTCCTAAAAGGGCTTCCGTAGAGGTG
>NW_026441618.1:0-21430 GCF_025612915.1 Magallana angulata
AATCTGCTATTGTAATACCTCATATCCTATAGATCAAGTTGTCACTACGATAATCATTCTGTGCACCCTGTACTATGATTTATGTTGTTGCATCGCTGCAGTACACACCCTTAATCTAATTGTTATGCACAAACGTCGATTGGATTCCCTCCTGGTATATCGTTTACATAAACATAAGAAATAATTTAACAACTGATTTTTCTTAAGTAAGAAATTTATCAGGGATCCATATACATTATATCTATACATATGCAATTAGTTGTGATTAAATGAAAAGTATATACTCATATATAATGTTTAAGCTATTAAGACCCAAAAGCATTTATATGTAGTAAAGTTTTTGTCGGATATACCATATGCAGAGGTCTATATATACATATATAAGCTCATTTATAAGCTCATTAAATTAAGTAGTGTAAAAAAATACCTGTATCTTAAATCTACATATCTTTTTTTTTACAAACTCATAACGAAAGTAACGAGTTTGTGAACCATGGCAATATGATTTCATGTAAGTTATATACAAAGTCCATTGTAGCAAAATGCTGACATTGTTAAGTTAAAAATGTGATCAAATGTGAGTATTTTCACTTAGTTTTGAACAGCAATCAATCAATCTCTATCAACTAAACACTAAGATAATTGCAAAATATTTATGTCTGGAACCGTTTGGAATTTAGACAATTTCAATTATGCTTTAAAACTGTCGAATGGTTCTTTCTGCTTTGATAAACACAAAAGGCATAGCTAAGGATGTTGGATACTTTACTTTTTTCTTATGCCAAAATTTAAGGGAAGAGTCTTGTCACGTTTAAGACTGAAGAAAAAAAATTAAGTGTTTTCACATAAAAGTCTTTTCTTTTGAAATTTAAGGAACTTTTTTCCTTCTCACAATTATACAATAAGAATGGACTAGGTCGTATTAAGTAAATAACGTCTGAATTATATCCGGAACTATATTTTTAGCGTAATAATGGCATAGAAAAATATCACTTTCATTGCTATACAAAATAAATAACTGATGTAGCTCACAAATTTAAACAACGAATAGATAGGTCACAAGGTTTTTGAATTAGTGAGAAAAGTTTCATAATATGTTAATTACAATTGAAATCTCAAATAATTTACCTATTAATAATTTCTCTGCATTCAATTTATAAACAATGAAAAGATCAGGAACATCTTACTTCATTTTGTACATGCTCTTGTATACAAAAAAGCGTAGTTAACATTACATGTAATGGGAAGTTGACATCAAATATTTTGAAAAATCAAACCTACCGAATGGCATTCCTTAACAAAGACCGAGTTAAAATTTCAAGCATCTGCGATTGTTGCTGAGATAATTTTGACAAAATTTGTGTTATAGACAAACAGACACACAAGGGTAAAACAATATACCCCCTCTCCTTCCGAGCACGGGTATAATTAGTTTATACTTAAACAAGAAAACCACAGGGAATATCGTATTTAAATTTAGTTGTATTTACTAACCTTGAAAATGGCGTTAAGGCCATTAAGATGAGGATTCCAGCATATTTCAGATGCCCTGCTTCCATTTAGAAGTTGCAAACGTGCAATGTTTGTCCTTCTTTAAAAGTGCTAAACTGGGAAGCCAACACCGCATTTTTATATCATCCGTCTTTTTCTTTGTTTTGCTTGAATTTAGCTGTGCACCTAAATTTAGCAACTCTCCCCTTCACCAGAGATGAAGAATGATGATGAGCTTTCATTGAATCTTTTTGGAATTGCAATTAATCAAGAACATGGTAGATCAAAGATATACAGGTATATAGTCCAAGTTCTCATGAATTGAAAATTTTAAAATTGAAAATCAAAAGATGCAGTCATCAAAATTATCATATGAATTATGATGTAGAGAAATTTCCATAGGAAATTTTAGTCACTTTCATTATAGAGTAATGATAAGGTAATTCTGAGATACAAGTAAATACAGTAGGTAAAAGGATAAATCATATTAATTTTTTTAAATGTTTAATAAAATATCTTTGCAATAGCCTATCTGGAATATTTATTATATCAACCAATGAATTTTTTCTTGTATGATACTTAAAAGCTATATTTGATATAATTTTATAGAAAATTCATTTGCATTATTCATGAGTCCTATTTAAACCAAGCTGAATATTGTAATTTTTTGTAAGCAAAATGAACGAACCATATATCATACAGTGCAGTTCGTAACATATTATCAAATCACCATATGAACATATAGATCTGCAAAGATGTCACAAAATATTAAAGGTTTAAAAAAAGGAAATGTTATCTTCCTTTTTATGCGATTCCATTTTGCTAAATTTTAATCTTTAAAGACATCCTGTAGGCCTCGCCTTGAACAGTATTCATCTGTTCAAAACAAAAGACCGACATTTCAGAATTATCGATTAATGTCTAACACAAACAATATAAATACTTTCATAAAATTTATGTACTTATCTGAGATTTCTCTGATTCTAACCCCCGCTTTTATATTGTGACATGTCTCCTCCGCACGTCACAATATATAACCGGGGATTAGAGTCAGAGGAATTTCGAATTAAGAATGTACCAGCTCCTCGATCAAGATTATTGTAACATGAAAATCTAAAATGATTAGGCAAACGTTTATACAATGAGAAATAACACGTTAATTACCTAACTTACCTTACGTATGTCGAAGATGGACAGTCACCAGTTGTTCTCAACGTGGGTTTGTTGACAAAAATTTTACACTGCATAACATGCAGTATTGTCTGAGATTACTACGCGAAACGTTGGTATGTTTACAAATAATTTATAGGCATTGTATCATTCTAATAATCTTTTTTAAATAGATTTATACACACCCTTGTTTTCTTTAAAAAGCATTCATTACCAGTTTTCCTTTCAATTTCTCCTTCTGTACTCATAAACACGCAATTTCAAATTGAACTATTTTTTCCCTCGGTATTTCATCTACAGGCATCAGACTCCGTGCTTATCCCTTGTTTATGTCGCATACCATCGCAAGAGTTATCGTTCGTTCCTGTACTATCAAAAACGTAAATCTTTGCTATAGGCATTTTCAATGGATAATTAAAAACGATGAAGTAAAAATTTAGAGACATACCACAGTTCTATTATCAAAAACGATGTTTAAACGGGGGTCAGTGGTGGAGGGGGGTTGGGGGGTTATAGAGTTGTGTGCCCTTAGTTTAAATAACATCCGATAGTTTACCATGAAAAAGGGCAGGAATTTGACCTATGACGTAGAAGGTCATGAAAGCAATTGCAATAAGCGCTTCCGCCTAATAAAAAAGATGTCCCAAGAACAATAGACGGAAAAAAATAAGAAGAAGAACTAGAGCAAAGCTCGTTGCAAAGCAACGAGTGGGTCTTCCGATAATGTCGAAAGTAAAGCTAAAACTTTCTCTAAGAAGCAGAGTTCTTAAACCAATAAACATAAGTTAATAAAACAAAAAGAAAAAAAATCGAATTATTTTTGGTACGAGTTCACAAAATCAAAATGATTTTAGGTACGAATACGGTTATCAATTTCAAGAACGACTTAGAAAATTCAAATCCGAATGTGTTTAAGTACGATTTAACAATTATAGAATGATTTTAGATACGAGTTAATTTAACTATGAACATAAAATTTTCTTTACCAAGAATGTGGAATCAAAATTTCCAGAAAAGTCAATTTTTAAACACCTATATCTCTATAATGCATCGGCCGATTTTAAAACGGATTTCAGTTTTACATTTATCTTATTCAGCTTTTATTTTTGTTTTTATGATTAATAACAAATTATCGCTCTAAAAAAGGTTACTATAAAAAGACTTTGTAGCCATCCTGGCCCCTAATTTGAGGGGTCAGCCCCTTTTTCTTGATATCAAATTAAAGATCTCGCAAATATAAACATATTTTGTTGAACAAGTGTTCACGAATTGTTAACCGTTATAGAGATATCGGAACAACTGTGTTTTAGGGGCCGACCCTTCAACTCCTTACTGGGCCTACCAACGAAAAATTTTAGGTAGCACATTGTTAACAACATTATTTTCAGCAACTTTTGTTATACAATTTTTTCAAAATAGTTCTCCTTTTCAAGATAATATGGTTCAAAATTTTGGACTTCTGGCCCCTTGAAACCCCTAATTATGTAACATATGACTTTAGTATGGTCCAGTATAGATGAACAGCTGTACAATGAACATTTTTGCTTCTATAATTAATAGCAAATTATTTTTCAGTAAAGAGTTATTATATAAAGAATTTAGAGCGCTCTTGGTCCCTAATTTGAGGGGCCAGTCCCTTTTTCTTCATATTAAATAAAAGATCTTATAAATATAAACATATTTTGTTTAATAAGTGTTCAGAAATTGTTGACCGATTTGGAGATATTTGAACAACAGTGTTTTAGGGGCCGACCCTTAAACTCCTTACAGGGGCCACAAACCATAAATTTTAAAGAACCATGTTCTAAAGAACATTATTTTAAGCAACTTTTGTTCAACATTGCCTTTCACAATATTTCTCCTTTTCAAGATATTAATGATCAAAGTTATGGTCTTCTGGCCCCTTGAAACCCCTAATTAGGTAACAAATGTTTAAAATAAGGAACTGTGTAGATAAACAGCTGTACAATAAACATTTTTGCTTCATAATTAATGACAAATTATTGCTCAGTAAAGAGTTAAAATTAAAAGACTTTAGAGCCCTCCTGGCCCCTAATTAAAGGGGCCAGCCCCTTTTAATCAAAACAAAACAAAAGCTCGTGTAAATCTTAACAACTTTTGCATTACATGTTTTAACAAATTATCTACAGGTTTAAAGATATTTTGCAAAACGTGTTAAAATTTTGCCAAAAATTTTGGTGCCAATTTTTGACCTTGGGCGAGCTTCGGCGCCGTGTGCATTTTCCACAATGTCAAATACAGAGGATCATCTACAGACATACATCTACATATTCCTGAAAGTTTCACGTTTCTGTACCCTTTAGTTTCGGAGGAGTTACGTGGACAAAATGGTCCTTAAAAATTCACAAAATCTTCAAAATCTCAAACCGGAAGTGACGTCATCAGCTCAAAATTTTATATTGGCAAGCACGTGTCATGTTCTATCAGTCCTGTAAATTTTGTGAAAATCGATTAAATAATTTTTGAGTTATAGCTCTCGAAAAATGTCAGAGGAAAAATATAGAATAATAATAAAAAGAAACCGTAGAATAACAAGAGGGTCTTCCGTTGGAAACGGAAGACCCTAAAAATCATAAAAAATCGTAAAGAATACAAAAGGTCCTTCACAAAATTTGACCAAAATCATGACCATTTCCGTTTAATATTTTTGATACAATGTTTAATGTCACAAACAATTATAATAAACTTATTACTTTTTGTCAACTAGTAGATACTTTAATCGAAAGAGTTAGCTCTCTTGTTTAACTTGTAATAATTGTCTGTTATCCCTTCACCATGCATATATCAATATTATTTATCCATCATATAGTTTGTGTATGTGTGAATAAATATGTTATGTAACTTAAGTAATAAGATTAAAGTTTACTGTCATTGTCATGAACTGGATTGTTTATAGGATTTTTTTTATGTATATATTAATTATTATTTATTATTTAAGGAATGAATTCAATATTTATTTGTTTTATACGATATAAAATGGTTTGGGGCAGTTTACGCTTTAACTGTTTCAAACCATTTTATATCGTATAAAACTAATAAATATTGAATTCATTGCTTATAATTTAATTTTTTTTTCTCTTCATTTTAGATAAAAACGGTCATTTGACCTTTAAAATGACGTAAATTTGTACAAAATTCAAACGTAACGTCAGGTGGATTGATACGTAAGTCGTTTTTGACGTTAGTTTTACTATGACGTAGGCAACATTCTGTAACGGGACCGTCTAGGGGCTAAGTCCCGTACATATGTATGTGATCCGGATTCAAAAGGATAACGAGTATATATTCAGTGTTTAGAAATTATATTCTGTTATAAATAACAGATATAAACAAATATAAACGTAACAGGTATGAAACAGTATCATATAAAAATCCAAGGGAGTGTGATATTTACCGTAATTAATAGATGAATATGAAATTTAGCCCTAATCCCCGAAAGTACGTCTGTATCTGATATAATAAAGTTAAAGACTGACTAAAACACCCCGACCGGTCGGGCTCTATAGTCCCGACACGCGCATACCACGCCCGGTCGGGTTAAAGGGAAATAACTCTAATATAAAAATAAGGAAAAACCACCACACTCCCCCTCCCTTAAGATCTAATGTGGATTCCACATTAGTCAAAAACAATATTAAATTACAATAAATATCAACATGTTATATACAATTGCAATAGAAACAGCATTTTTCAAGTTATAATATCAATTATTAAATATATTCATACATGTACAAACGAAATGTATATTAAATTCATAAACAATAAAGCAATATTTAATAGAGTGTTCACTTCACTTAAAGTCAATTCACTATAGTCTATTCCTCAAGAAAAAGGGCATCCCTCTCCTTCAGCATCTGTAGTTCCTTCTCAAGTTCCCTGTTTCGTTTTTCCAGCAGCCTCCTAGCCTCTCTCTCACGATGTAGTTCTCCTCCCTCTAGGTCGGTGAGTCTCCTCTTCGCGATCTCCCTTGCCCTGCCAAGTTGATCCATACTGTTTTAAATCCACGCCAGACAGCTTTGTAGTTCTTCTCTGGTGTTTGGCAGGACAGGGAGACACAGGTTTGAATAGTCCTTCCAGGAGATCTGGGTTGCCATGGAGGTCCCTGAACTTTCCTTCTTGGCAGTGCTTCTATCACGGTAGTCCTCCAGCGAAATCCTCTGCCGCTTGAGTAAAGGCTGGTCCTGGTCGCTCAGAATCTGGTCCTGGTCGCTCAGAATCTGGTCCTGGTCGCTCCCTGTCCGGTCCTTGTCACTCTCTGTCCGGTCCTGGTCGCTCCCTGTCCGGTCCTTGTCACTCCCTGTCCGGTCCTGGTCGCTCCCTGTCCGGTCCTTGTCACTCCCTGTCCGGTCCTTGTCACTTTGAACCGTCTCCGCAATCTCCTGCACTGTCGGGAGGACAGTCTTTGTCTCCTCAGTGACTGAGGCACTCTTGAAAATAAAGAGTCCTGGGTCGATGTAACCCTTATTCTCCCTCACCACCGACTGACATTTCAGCAATATGGTCTCCAGGCGTTGTGGATCCTTCTCATGCTTGCTCCTCAGGTGAGCCTTCATGTCTGACTTGCGGCGGCACTCTGCCGAACAACCAGCCACCGGGCACAGGAACTTCCTTGTCTGTATCCTGTGCCTCTCCTCCCAGTGTCGAGTGAACTTAGTCTTGGTGGGAAACAGTATCCCATTACATCCACTCACAGGACAAGCCATGCCTCTGGGGTAAAACTTTACCTCAAGGAACTCCGTTTCGCATTGGCGTAACACTTCGTTTACTTCTTCGATGTCAGCAAACAAGTCCAGAAAATCGTCCCCCATCTGTAATTAATATAATTACAATTTAAAGAATTTATTCATGTAACACTTTACATGCTGAGAAAAATAAAATATCCAGAGTTATACATATATGTCAAATGGACAACAGCCACCCCAGTGACCTAAAGAGTACAAATCCTAACAAAACTATTCTACACTACGCGCGCTGTAGTAGAATACAACACATGTGGCAAGGGTAGACAAATCACCGAAAGCAAAACCCATGGTGAAAGTACATGTCACCCATTCCACCGTTAGGAATCCAGGTCCAGTACTACTCATGTCCTTTACCGACACACCTATGTCTTAAATAGACATATAACTCCACCAGTTGATTTTCTTTTTAACAACAGTAAACTAATTGCATGTACATGTATATGCTAGTAAATATATATTTAGTTTAAATAACAAAGAAATAACACTCCTCCCCCCTCTTAAATTTTTTTATTATTTTGAATTTATGGAGAATATCTGGAAACAGGATTGATAAGCCTTCCTCTCCGAGACTGTTTAACAGATTGCAAGGGTGAGCTAGGCTGGGAGTGAAGAGATGCTCGTAGAGCATTATCGTTGTCACATTCTTCGTCTGAGTTCCTTTCTGATTCACTTTCATGCTCAATATCAATCGATTCATCCGAATCAGAAATGTACTGATTTTCTGATATCCCGTCGCCTATGAGCTTTTTCAGGTGGTCAACATGAACCACATTTGTTTTTCCAGTAGATGAATTTTCAATTTCATATGTTATATCGGACAACTTCCGTACGACGGCATATGGTCCAGTCCATCCAGAGCCTAGTTTTTGTTGTGCCTTGGGCGGATACCATCGCCATACCAAGTCGCCTGGTGAAAAAGCTCGAGGTTTTAACTTGGTATCATAATACCTCTTTTGTCTTTGGAAACTTGACTTCAAGTTATCATGAACTATGGAAAATGACATTTGCATTGAGTTCCGCACCCATTCTACATAAGAACTGTAACATCCTTCGTGTTGATGTTGCATAGGGGGTGATCCAGCTATGACGTCAATTGGAAGCGTTATTTCTTTCCCAAGCATTATAAGATTTGGGGTACATTTAGTACTTTCATGGACAGTTGCACGGTACGCCATCATCAGATATGGTAAGTGGTCATCCCAGTTTGTTCTGTTCTCATCTACAAAAATGGCCAGCATTTGTTGTAATGTGCGATTAAACCTTTCGATCATACCATCAGATTGGGGATGGCATGGCGTAGTACGTGATTTTGCAATTCCTAGTAGTGAGCAGATCTCAGAAAATAATTCTGACTCGAACTCCCTTCCTTGGTCCGTATGAATGCGGTAAGGTGCTCCAAATTTGCATATAAATTCTGTTACCAATTTGTCTGCCACGGTCTGAGCAGTATGATCGGGTAACGCAAAAGCCTCCTTCCATTTGGAGAAATAATCTCCAATTACCATTATGTACTGGTTGTCATTGCTAGTTATTGCCAAAGGACCAACTATGTCAATTGCAATGCACTCAAGTGGTTCAGTTACAGTTACATGCTGCATTGGGGATTTTCCTATTCCGGGTCCTGGTTTCTTTTTAGCACATGGTTTGCATGATTGACACCAACGACCAATGTCGTCTGACATACCAGGCCAGTAGAACCTACTTTTTATTGACTGCATAGTCTTTTCCCGTCCCAAGTGACCTGAGGTACGATTATTATGTAATATGCACATGATCTCCCTTCTAAGAGATTTCGGTGCAACTAGCTGAAGAACTACTTCTTTGCTGTCCTTTTCCCACTTCCGGTAAAGTATATTATTAACTATGGTTAATCTATCCCACTGTCGAAGCAGACAGTTTACTGTAGGATTAGGATCATTGACTTTGGGACGCTCTGTACACTCTAGCAAGAAACCTTTTACTTGGCTGATGGATGGGTCATTATCCTGTTGGTTCTGTAGAGATTCTGTACTCCATTGCTCTGCCCAGTTTGATTCTGATTGTGTGTTGGAATTGGTAAGTGGCTGTATACTCTCTGTCAGAGCATTGACAGAACATTCTGTTCCATCAGAGCATTGGCGGCAGTTCTCTCTCTTACAACGTTTCCGGGGCCTTCTGGATAGTCCATCTGCATTTCCATGGTGACTTCCCTTACGATGTTCAATGGTAAAGTCATAGGTTTCTAAAAGAGAAATCCAGCGCGCCAATAAGCCCTCTGGTTCTTTGAAATTCTTTAACCAGATTAGAGACGCATGATCTGTTCGTAACAGAAATGGTTGACCATATAAGTAGTGTCTAAACTGCTTTACAAATGTCACAACCGCCAAACAACTCCCGATAGGTGGTACAATATCCCATTTGGGATCTTGAGAGGGTTATACTGCCATATGCAATTACTACCTCTTTCCCATCCTGAAGCTGTGATAACACAGCACCGACTCTGTAGGCGCTGGCATCTGTGTCTAATATAAACATCTCATTTGTCGATGGATAAGATAGAATTGGCGCGGTTGTCAGTAGATGTTTTAAGCTATTAAACGCTTTTTCGCAGTCCTCGGACCATTCAAATTTCCTGTCTTTTTGTGTTAACCGGGTCAGTGGATAAGCTACGTTAGAAAAATTTTCTATAAACCGTCTGTAATAGGAAGCTATTCCTATGAAACTCCTTATTTCGCTGACTGAAGTTGCTGTTGGCCAATCACGAACAACGCTGATTTTCTCAGGATTACATCGAATGCCGTCATGGGATACAATGTGTCCAAGGAAGGACACTTGTTCCTGGAATAAAACGCATTTCTTCGGCTTGAGTTTTAAATTTGCGGATTTTAATCTGTCAAAAACTGAGGTTAGATTTTCCAGTGTTTCCTCAAATGTTGATCCGAAAGTAATGATATCGTCCAGATATACTAGACATCGCTCCCACTGTAATCCAGAAAGTATGGCTTCCATTAGCCGTTCAAATGTGGCTGGGCTGTTGGAAATGCCAAATGGTAAGACTTTAAATTGAAAGAGCCCTTTGTGGGTTGCAAACGCTGTCTTTTGCTTGTCAGCCTCATCCGTGACAACTTGCCAGTACCCGCTCGCAACGTCTAAAGTACAAAAGTACTTAGCTCCTGATAGTGTATCAAGGGATTCGTCAATCCGTGGTAATGGATATGCGTCCTTCTTAGTAACGGAGTTTAACTTGCGGTAATCCACACAGAAACGAGTCGTCCCGTCTCGCTTTTTAACGAGTACTATAGGTGCTGCCCATGGGGAATTACTGGGTTCAATGACATCCTCTCTCAGCATCTTGTCAATCTCTTGTTCTGCTATTTTTTTCTGGTGGATCGGGAGGCGTCTGGGAGGCAATTTAATAGGCCTTGCATCCCCCGTATTGATACTGTGTTTTACTAAGTCGGTGCGCCCCAGAGAACCATCCGGTTCTATAAAAACATCTGAATACTGAGTCAATACGCTTTTTAACATCTTAGACTGATGTTTGGTCAAATTTGTTGAAACTTTGTAAAGCAATGGTCTTAAATGTTCTGGTAATGTTTCAGCATCTACAGACTTTAAATGAGATTCTTTGTTTTGCATGTGTTTACAATCCCATACAGAGTCAATAGTTTGTAATGAGGCCATCCTTGAATTCTTCTTAAGAATGATTGTGTCCTTTGTGGGGTTAAATACTGAAAACGTAACGTTCGATCCATTCGTTTATACAACTGATTTTGCCATCAGTATACGATTACGCAATTTATCATCGAGTTCTGGTTCAAGTAAAGCATCTCGGGAAATTCATCAGTTATCTTGCCCTGAACGAACATTTCGCTACTTCCGGGCACACTAACTGTTTCTGTCAAATAAACACGAGCGCACCTGCTGTGGAGACAGTCTTCCCTAAGTAAGGGAACTTCACCAAAATGAGGCGAATATAAGATCCCATTGCTCGCATCTATCAAAACATTGTACTTCACTAAGAAGTCTAGTCCAATGATTCCAGATAAACCTCCGAGTTTAGCTACTACGACAGACGCATTGAACTCGTGACCTGCAAATGATATTGTGACATTTGTTTTCCCTTGCACTGAAAGCAAGTCTCCGTCCGCAGCCGTTAGACTTGTATCTAACTCCCCTAAAATAAGATGCTCGGGAAGTGACTCAAATATGTTCTCTGACACTAAACTCAGAGATGAACCGGTATCAAACAAAAAACAAACCTTTCTCGAATTAAGTTTAATTTCTATAAACTAACAACTCTTTGAAATAGAATTCAAACGAACAGGAACATTTTTAGTTGGCCTATTTTCTACTTTGTTTATTGACTCTTGTGGGGCTGGGCTTGTGGCCGCGAGCGCGGCCCGCTCTCGTTTAAATGACTAATGTCATTTCCGCTTCCGGTTTCTAATCTATTTTGTCTTTCATTGCCCTAATTATGAGGACAATTTTTGCTAATGTGGCCATTCTGTTTACATGTATAGCATTTAACATTTCTTGATCCCACAAATCGCCTGGACTGACTCTCTGGTTTCTTATCTACATACATAGAAAGTGTCTTTTGAACTATTCGTTCAATTGATTTTTCTAGATCTTCATTGTTTGCATGATTACCAGAATCATTTCTTTCCGGCGAGATCAAAGCGCTGCACTGCCGCTGTGGCAGTTTTTCAGTGTCTCTCGGTTTTCTTAACGCATCCTGTGATCCTTCAAATGATTCAAATTCCAGGGCTAAAGAAATCGCGCGATCTAATGATTTTGGGTGCGAAAATTGCACATATCGCTTTAACTCTTGAGACCCTAACCCAGAAATGAATTGCTCAACTGTTAGGCCTTCGCGCATCTCGAGTGGAAAGGATGGAAATGCACGACTAGCTAGTCGTCTTAGCGTGTACCCGTAATCCGCTACGGATTCACCAAACTTTCTACGCCTGTTTCTAAAATCGCACCTGTATGCGGTTTCACGCTCGACTGGACAGAATCTTTGTGTAAGCGCGTTTTTAAGATCAACGTAATTTTTAAGATCGCGATTTGTGAGTTCACTTAGAACTCTTTGAGCTTGTCCGCGAAGACACATGGCCAGCTGAGTAGCCTTTTCACAGTCTGTCCATTCGTTCCAAAGCGACACTTGCTCAAAATGGCATAAATAATCGGGCCATTCAACGTTTTCCCCATTATAAGCATCAGGTTCTTTGTGCTTTCGAAACCTTTTTGCTGATTTGGTAAAGTCTGAAAAATCATCAGATCTATCATGAAAATTTAATTTCATTTCAGAATCCCTATCTAAACCAAATTCAGGTCTCATACTCTCATTTTCCAATGAATGCACCGCAAAATCTCGCTGTTTAAATTCCCGCGAATCGCGAAAATTTATACCCAAACTATCTTCCATAGTTTCGTATTGGTGGGTCACGTGATCCGGCGATCTGGTTATACGTTTTGTATTTGTTGGGGTAAAATACACATTTTTCTCGTAACATGGACTGTAACTCGACAATTTACCCCCATAATCGGGTTTATTAACAAATTTTGAACCTGATCTCTCCGAGTGATCTCTACGATTAATCGATGGTTTTTGAGAAAACGAGGTTTGAAGCGTGTCGTATGCTGAGTCGCTAGCAAGTAAGTTACGAGGCGCGGACAGAGGATTTACTGTATTTTCTGAAACTTGAACAGTTTCTTTGATTTCCATTTCACGTTTATCCTCCAATGTAGAGGATTTGTCATCTTTCAAAAGAAAACTTGGAAGAAAAAACCGTAGCATTGCTAAAATCCCTTCCCACATTGACATTGTTTACAATAAACAAAAACCGTAAACACACTGTAAAACACTGAAAAATAGCTCAATTATCCTCGGAGCGAGCCCCCAAATTTATGTAACGGGACCGTCTAGGGGTTAAGTCCCGTACATATGTATGTGATCCGGATTCAAAAGGATAGCGAGTATATATTCAGTGTTTAGAAATTATTTTCTGTAATAAATAACAGACATAAACAAATATAAACGTAACAGGTATGAAACAGTATCATATAAAAATCCAAGGGAGTGTGATATTTACCGTAATTAATAGATGAATATGAAATTTAGCCCTAATCCCCGAAAGTACGTCTGTATCTGATAAAATAAAGTTAAAGACTGACTAAAACACCCCGACCGGTCGGGCTCTATAGTCCCGGCACGCGCATACCACGCCCAGTCGGGTTAAAGGGAAATAACTCTAAAATAGAAATAAGGAAAAACCACCACAATTCTTTATACGATATAAACTAATTTTTTAGCCAATCAGAAAGCGCGTTACAACCAGAATTAAATTATTGTAGGCTCTTCAACGGACGATATTACTGATCGCTGATTTTTTTCCTCAAATGATAAATATTGTTAAATGATAGGTAAAAGAGTCATGTCCATTCTAAACAATTTCTTTCTGTGCCCGTCAGCTTTTGAACTAGGGCTTACCAACCTTTACCCATATTTTTGAATGATTCTACAATTTAATACTTGTATTTAATAATTAATTGTGCAACAAGAAAATCTGATAATGAAAACTGAAAATTGTTTATTTGGATTCAAGATAAAAAAAAAACGAAGGAAAATTAAATATTTTCGAAGAACATTATTTCAACAAAAAAAGGTATTTAGTGTAGTTTCCATCCAGCAAACATAGTTCTGCTATAACCCCCACTATATATCTCTCCCCGGCTTGCTCCTGACGTTTGTACGAAAACGTCGTCCCCTTTATTTACATGAGCAACCACTACACCTGTACTCTGCATCCAACTACTAGATGCAGAATGAGCATGAACTATACCCCATTCTACTGTGTTTATCATTAGTTGGGTAGAGTGCTCATCGGTGTTTCCATTCATAAAACTCCAAATGAACACGTATACCCCTGTCTCGGGAACTATGAACACCCCTGTGGACGAGTGGTAGGCGTTACCGATGTTGGTTCGAACCATATCAAATATAAGGACATGATGCGGAGTGGCTTCATTGGCAGGTAGACTTTTAGACAAATAAGCATAGAATGCAACGACTGCGCTAGACGTCGGTATTTCTTGAATAAGCAGCCTTTCTGTCAAAATAAAATCAACAAAATAGTAGATGTTGAAAAAATTGGCATGTTGAAAACTAGATAGATTTCATATCGTAGATTGTTTACTACCTTGTCTCTCACGTTTAGGGTGTCCTGACAATTCTCCACTCCAATTTTTGCTTTGCATTTCTTTTATATCAAGGGAAAAGTACCCGGTCGAGTTCTTAGCTTCTACGTCGTTGCTTGCATCGTGTATATGTGGCTGTGGGTTATTTGCTGACTGTGTTTGACGACTTCTAAAAGACTCCCTATTTTCAAGAAAGTTTATAAGTTTTCCTTGGTAAGCTACTTTCTTCTCTAGATACCGAATACGATTCTGTTGGGATCTCAATGAAAGTTCTAAGTCATTCTTCAGAGTATTCAACCTGGATGTGTAGTCACTCTGTAAAGCCAGAATCACCATCTTCAGATCACCAATTGTAATTTTCTTCTCGGGAACCAGGTCACTATCATTCAAACTGTCCAAAACATCATTTAAGCTTAGGGTTCCTGCATCATCATGGTTTAGTAAGCCTGACGTATGACAAACATAAACGGAGAGAAGAAAGAGCCGTAAAAGAACAACATCCATTTTACAGTTACAATATTGGATTGTGTTTGTCTGAATATTCTATTATCTTATCTAAAGGTTCCATCGAACCTCACTGAACTGTATGCTCTGGCCGAAATTTGTATGTGGTTTATAGAAATGACATATCTATAATTGATAAGAAGGAACTACATGCTTTAAATAAAACATTGTTTCTGAGATGGTCTCTTATATCAAATATTATTGATAAAAAAAATTGAATTTGACCCAAATACTCTGTTACAACTTAAATATTTATTACAAATGCGTTTATGTATATTAACATGAAATCGTGAATTCAGTTTTAAAATTACCAGTTTAAAAAAATGTAAAATTTTAGGATATTTTGATGACTTAATACTATTTCACATTTCTCTTTGTATTATTTTCTTTACACTTAACCGTTATACTTCTGAAACGATTTGCCGTGTCAATTAAATTCACTATTTATTGAAATGGCACTGGAAAATCTGGAAAAATAAGATAAAGGAGAACTAATATATTTTGCTTAGAGAGAACATTCTTTTAAACAAAATATAAAAAATCTGGTTAATAAAGAAAAAGACCATAATATCTATCTTAAATTGTTAGAATATTTAAACATTACCAAATATTTGGTAAGAAAAATATATATCTACATATCCATGTATAGAGCTCTTCTGCTTAGGGAATCAATATATCTAAAAACAGTCACGACCCTTTTAACGATGTTAAAATAAATTTGTATATTTCTAAGCAACAAGAGTTGTTTCTCCTTAATCATGCGTCTTAGAACTAAGCATAGAACAAAAACAATACACATGAAGGACGTTGAACTCCTAAAGTCAACAATATTTACCTTTATAAAATTAAGGTAGTTCTGTGTCATTCTCTCTGATATAAACCGGTGGTTGAATGTTCTTCATAATTCAGGTTCATTGGCCAGTCATATTTGTATACATACAGGTGTTAACTTTGAAGTGCATTTTATCAGTTTTCATGTAGAACTAAAAATGTTCAACGTTGTAGACTGATCTAAAACTAATATCATAGAATGGGTTGCGATTTAAATTAATACGATATCATTGAAAAATGAACATCAAGAAATTCAAAAAATTGAATGATTTTTTTTTAAAGATTTCCAAACCAATAAAAAGATGACATAGCCCTGTCATTAATATATATTTAATATAAATATTTATATTTCTTTTTTAATAGAAAAGCTGAAAAAGTATGATGACACGTCATTATTCATTTAACCTGTTCATTAATTTATGTTTTTATTGATTTAAAGATGTCATATACATGATTGGTACACACAGTGTTCCGTATCTTTATACCTCATGGGTATGAATTTTATAACTATGTACAGGGTTATTTTTGCTCCGTGTTATTTTTGCATAATATAAAGAAAATTAGTTTGAGACATAGGCATTCGCCCATTCTAAAACTTGACCGCTGATAAGGAGGGCAAAGGGGCGAAAATATAATGGGGGCGAATATTGTCCTGTTTACAGTATTCATATGCTAAAAATGTTGGCACATTGAACTTCTAAAACGTTGCTTCTATTGTATTAGTAAAAAAGAATCATGCTTGTCTCGGAAATAAGCAAAGAAATAAAATAAAACTGATCTTGAGGGTTAACGCTAGCTTCAAACGTCGTGAAAAAGAGTTAAATCTTGAGAAAATTAGACCAATTTAGAATTAACACAGCAGTGAGAGAAATATCTAGATAATTCATTCATAAAGTGACACGAAAATGACTCAGAAAGTAGAACTCAATTGCTACACCTTCACAATACAAAAGGCATTACATTAAACCGTAATGTTATTTTACTTTATGTTACAGAGCAAATATGACCTTGATTACAATAATCATGAATTTATGGCCGGTGCTATTAGCACCTTTTTATGATTTGTAGATAATAATCCCGTTCATTTAACATGCATAATTAATCAACTAGTAATGATCTTTCTCCGAACGTTCTTTCCAAAGTCAGGGTAAACTTGATACTGTAGTATGAGTACTTTTTTCGAAATCTGACACGAGATATTTAAAACCACTTCGGATAAGAGCTAGTTACAAAATATCTGCATCATGAGTCACAAAATTGTCTTTGCACTGGTCTTATAATGACTCAATCAATTTAATAATTGACAGCCTATGCATTCTGAGTAAACACAAGGTTATATCTGATTAATAATTTAAAATTCTTGTCGGTCACGCTATTTTCTCTACTGATAAAATATTAATAAACTTAAGAATTTAACTAGAGATAAGATAAAATCCTACCATTCCTACCTGAATATTGAATGGAATGGTGACAGAATGGTATAACCATGTCTTTTAGTCATATTTCAATAAATTTTTAGGCCGCTTTCAGCGGACTGAAAGGTACAGCTTCATCAACCCTTTCTTACAGAATACTTTGAAAGAAGAGTGCCAATTGGGGAAGTGTTTAACTGGTCATAGTCAAAATCTACTCACAACCAAATCATTTGAACAACGGATACTTTATCCAAAACCAGCTATATTTTACTACGAATGTTTCAACTTCCAACGAATTTGAAGAGAAATGTGTACCTATAATGTGAAAAAAGTAATTAGACTGATTTAAAAGATGTACCCGTTTGTGTAAAATAATAATTTACTTACTCTGCACTGTAAATGACCAGAAATATATCATCTTAAACATGAACACTATCTAATTCAATCAGTAGAGCTACACGTAGCGGATTGATTCCAACCACGTAAAAATATAGACATGTTGGGGAGTCTTTTTGTAGTGTAAAATTTTGTAATTTGAATAATTCAAAACTATTTAGTACAACGTCTGTTGTGAATAGTTTTGCATGCTTTAAATTGAAATTAATAATGTACCAACTACTCAAGTAGATTGACTTTCAAATACATAGACATGGTATTCGACTATAGCAGCAGTACTCTTTAGGTGAGTAGCTGTTTAGCTCTCTGTCAAACAAAACCAGTAAAAGAGTAATTATTTTACTAGCTTCGGTATTAGCATAGGCTACTCAAACACACTTATATGAATGTTACATTGTTTCTTTGATTTTAAAATTCTATTTCTAGAAACAAATGAGTCCATAATTGCACGAGGGCGGTTGCAGTGTTAACGTCCGGAAATTCATTCTAAAGAGAGTTGTTTCGTTGCATAAACAACTGTCACTTTCTGCCTGTAAATCTCATTTTCATGAATACGATGTATGAAAAAGTTTCCACATATATTTCTGCCTCATTCCGCCAGCCGTGAGTATGCCAACAAATGTGTTCAGAATAATCTGCTATTGTAATAACTCATATCCTATAGATCAAGTTGTCGCTACGATAATCATTTTGTGCACCCTGTACTATGATCTATGTTGTTGCATCGCTGCAGTACACACCCTTAATCTAATTGTTATGCCCAAACGTCGATTGGATTCCCTATTGGTATATCGTTTACATAAACCTAAGAAATAATTTAACAACTGATTTTTCCTAAGTAAGATATTTATCAGGGATCCATGTACATTATATCGATACGTATGCACTTCTATAATTAGTTGTGATAAAATGAAAAGTATATACATATATAATGTTAAAGCTATTCAGACCCAAAAGCTTTTACATTTAGTAAAGATTTTGTCGGATATACCATATGCAGAGGTCTATATATAAATATTTAAGCTCATTTATAAGCTCATGAAATTAAGTAGTGTAAAAAAATACCTGTATCTTAAATCTACAAATCCTTTTTTTCATAAACTCATAATGAAAGTAACGAGTTTGTGAACCATGGCAATACGATTTCATGTAAGTTACAAAGTCCATTGTAGCAAAATGCTGACATTGTTAAGTTAAAAAGGTGATCGAATGTGAGTATTTTCACTTAGTTTTGGACAGTAAACAATCAATCTCTATCAAATTAACATTAAGATAATTGCAAAATATTTATGTCTGGAACCGTTTGGAATTAAGACAATTTCAATTATGCTTTAAAACTGTCGAATGGTTCTTTCTGCTTTGATAAACACAAAAGGCATAACGAAGAATTTTGGTTACTATACCGAACAAAATACAGATTATGTATTAAAGAGGTAATTCTAATAACGGTTCGTTTCAATCGCTTGTGACGGAAACTTTTTTGTTTGTTTTAATGAAGCTAACATCATTAGTATCTCCCCTAATCAATAATAAATCTATTTTACAATATTTAGACACCAGTTATCTGCAGCTGAAAGGAAGAGACTAAGATTCTTAAACTTCTTATTCTCAACATTTAAAAGATTCACTCAGTTTAATCGAATAGAATTATTGATTTCTAATCTTTTTGTAAAGGACTTGCAAGATTCTGAAAAGGTGATGATGATAATAATAATAACGACATTTTCATCGAAAACACTGTAATATTGGTCCGGTTCTTGGGTGTTCCTCAAAGATACTGACAACTGCCACTCCTCCTTTTTAATTCAATATCGAGTTTTTTGAATGGTCTGCATTCAGGTTTGTTAGATGGATTTCGATTAAGCTATAACCATTTTATAATTATTCCTAGTTTTTCCACCATTTTGTACTTTAATTAATCCCAAAGACAAACAGTTTATCAATAACAAAAATTGTAGTAAAATTCGTAACATTTTTTTTCTTATGCCAAAATTTAAGGAAGAGTCTTGTCACGTTTATGACTGAAGAAAAAAAATTAAGTGTTTTCACATTAAAGTCTTTTCTTTTGAAATTTAAGGAATCCTTTTCCATCTCACAATTACACAATAAGAATGGACTAACTCGTATTAAGTAAATAAAGTCTGAATTATATCCGAAACTATATTTTTAGCGTAATAATGGCATAGAAAAATATCACTTTCATTGCTATACAAAATAAATAACTGATGTAGCTCACAAATTTAAACAATGAATAGATAGGTCACAAGGTTTTTGAATTAGTGAGAAAAGTTTCATAATATGTTAATTACAATTTAAATCTCAAATAATTTACCTTTTAATAATTTCTCTGCATTCAATTTATAAACAATGAAAAATCAGGAACATCTTACTTCTTCCTTAGTTGGGAAAAACAAAATTTCGAAATTAAAACCACAAGAATATCTTATAGTCTGTCCCAAGATATTTTTGCCGCATATTTTCTGATATTATTTGATATTTATAAATACCTTTTGATTCAGACGATGTTCATTCAATAGTATGAAAAAATCCCAAGATCTCCCTTTTGAAACACCCCCTTTAGCTTGTCAGGTTTCAATACACAGCTAAAAATAGAAAGTCTACGGGGATTTTGCATTGTATCAGCCATGAATAAGCCCGGGTGATAACGTTGAAAAATTGTACGAGGTATTTCGAGTGACTTCCGAATGGAGAAAAGATGTCAACATTCCCCATAATGAATCTCCGTAGGTAATCTGTTTTCGTTTTTTGTAAATTTTTACGAGGGAAAAATGATTAAGTGTGAATGAAGTTATCTTGGAGATTTTCCCTTTCATTAATTTCAATTGCACTTCTTTCACAGGTATGTGATGTGCAGCATAAATATCTTGGGACAGACTATATAAGAAATAAGAAGATAAACATTTTTTTGATTACTACTATCATGTTTATGCAAATGGTAAACATGGTAAATTCTAAACTAAAATTAAAGATTTTTAAATTCTTAATATTGAGAGAAAATTATCTCCATAGCCTTGTTATTAATATAATGTCTACTATTGAAACAGTAGCTTCGTTATATGTTATCTGTCCTAATACGTGAGTGGTTTTTCTGTTGGTACGTTCGTGGCCTATAGGGAGTAGTTATCATTCTATGTATCAGTATGACAGAACAATAGATTCCTTAAGGAGCTTTCGTCAGTATTCATTCCAAAACTGTTCTCCAATATGATAGGTTCCATAAACTATATAAATGTCTAGTGTATTCTTAGAAGAATTGTATCGTTTTGGTAGCAATCCAACGGCAGATAAGCACTTGCCACACACTGGAGGTAACCAGGTTTGATATGAGTCTGATAGGAAAACCAATATGATAAATACTAAGTATTCCTATAAGTAGACCCCAGTGTCCTTGATTAACATAATCAGATAATCAATGTGCAGCTATTTGAAAACTTCATTAAGGTTGTTTTTTTAATCCGATATGATTTATTGCATTATACTTAGTAAAAGTTGTTTTCGAATTTGTGATCAGTTTACTTGTTGGATATTAATGTTTGCATTGTTGCTGTTTTTGTTGTTGTTGTTGTTTTTTGTTTTTTTTATCGCTGTTGTTGGGTTTTTTTTTTTTGGTTGGGTTTTATTTGTACTTGTTTGGGTTTTATATTTTTTTATTTGGAG
>NW_026441618.1:21930-42106 GCF_025612915.1 Magallana angulata
TTATATATATATATATATATATATATATATATATATATATATATATATATATATATATATATATATATATATAATCGTGCGTGAGTGGTTACCTGTACCAGGAAAACAGTGTAAACAGTCAGTATTTGATTTAACTTGTTTGATTTTGGGAAGAGAAGTTACATTTATTTTGAACAACATGCTGTGTATATGTGTTTTTATTTTTAAAATGAGTTATAGACGTAAAACCCGATACATACTTTATAATAGCAATATATTAAATATGAAAAACAATATTATAACTATAATATTACCGATGGATATTATAAGGACTGCTGCTATCCCAACTCTGTACATCTTGTCACTGTTGAAAAAAAAATATAATTCAATTATTTCAAACGTACATCATGCCTTAAAAATCAGGAAAATTACTGAAAGATCTAAGATCTAAAACTATAATCAACTGAAAAAAGGTTAAAAAAAAATTCCACGTACATGTAATTAAGGTATAACCAATTTTGTCTTATATCAGATTGAGAAAACTGTTGTTAGAAAGATTTTTAAATAATAGTTTATAGCTTACGAAATCATATACATGTAGCCGCCGCACCCTGGCTTGAGTTTGCGATTTTTTATGTTCTTGCGATTTGATACAAAACAGTGTGATCGCGGAATTAAGTTATCGAATAATATAAAACAGTTACAGTATTTCGTTTGTATCATTTTTATAATTCAACAAAATTATTGAATTTTCAATTCAAATTAAGGTATGCCTTTGCAAATGTTGATGTGTCTTTTACTACAATAAAGCGGTAATGAAAAGCTACAATAAAGCGGTTGCATAATTACATTATATTGGATCAACCTTGTACATAAATATTTGTTTGGTTCAACCTTGTACATTATTAATTGTTTGAATCAGCCTTGTAAATAATTGTTCGTTTGAAGAGGCCTTTTATTTATAATACGTTACATGTTCGTTAATGTTAAATATGAAGCTATTCAAAATATTATCAAATAAAAGAGATAGAGAAAGAGAGAGGAGACAGAACAGGCCATGCTTGCTGTCCAATCCTATTCATTTTGAAAAACGAGTATTGTTTAAACGCGAGAGAGAGAGAAGGAGAGAGAGGGATCATAGTAATGAATATATTTTATTAAGTAAATGGGACTTGGACACGATTTAGAGGAAAAATAATTTTTGATTTTAATGTAAAATATACTTTACAATCAGTTCAATCATATCGTTTACAGCATACAACATATCATAGCATAGCTTTGCAATCTCATAGCGTAGCATTGCAATCTCATAGCGTAGCATGAAAATATCATACCATAGCATACAATCTCATTTATTTTCATTCGTCGTTTCATACCATAGCATACATGATTTTAACTCAGTTTAAAATAATTTAAACTAGTGGGTATTGTTTTTTTTTTTTTTTACAAAAAAAAAAACTTCTCCCCTTCTCCCCAAGGATTGTAATATGGGGCAAATTAAACAATTGAAAAAGAATGACCCAGACAAAATATTATTATCTTTTTCTTAATTTGACCTTGAGTAAAACATAGTCAAGGTCATATATAAATCAATAGTACACCTACGTGTATTATTATGAATAATGAAGTTTTTTCTAATTTGACCTTGAAATAAAAATTCTTGGTCAAGGTCAAAATTTTTGGTAAGGTTCAACTAGGTTATATACCATCTATCTATGATACAAGTTAAAAGTCTGTATGTTAAAGGAGTCTTGTGTTATGGTCCAGACAAAATTTTTTATGAAAAGATTGACCTTGAAGAACCAAATAGGTCAAGGTCAAAACTTTTGGTGGCGTGCACTCCTTCTCAATACCATTTACCTATGTTCGAATGTTCGAAGTTTGAAGTCTTAATGTCAAAGGGTATTAAAGTTATGACCCAGACAAAATTTTATTATTTTTTTCTTAATTTGACCTTGAGTAAAATAAGGTCAAGGTCAGACATATTCAATAGTACACCAAAGTGTATTATTATTGTTCTTTGTTTAAAGTTTGAAGTCCTTCTGTCAAAGTATATTCAGAAGTTGAACAATGATTTTTTTTCTAATTTGACCTTATAATAAAATTTTTAGGTCAAGGTCAAAATTTTTGGTAAGGTTCAACTATGTTATATACCATCTATCCATGATACAAGTTAAAAGTCAGTATGTTAAAGGAGTCTTGTGTTATGGTCAGGACAATATTTTTTATGGAAAGCTTGACCTTGAAGAATAAAATAGGTCAAGGTCAAAACTTTTGGTGGCGTGCGCTCCTTATTAATGCCATCTACCTATTTTCTAAGTTTGAAGTCTTAATGTCAAGGGGTATTTAAGTTACGGCCTGGACAAATTTGGATGAAGAAGAATAAGAATAAGAACTAGACACGATCTCGTTGCGAGCAACGAGGAGGTCTTCCGTCCGATTTTTAGAAGGTTAATCACGTCATCGACTTTAATTTTCGACAACAAAACATGATATGGAAATAGGAGTGAAGTACTAATGCTTACCTGTAATGCTTTTTATAAGTTCTCCTACGTTGCTTTTTTAAATACTTGCATTTCTTTCAATTGAAATAGACAAGATTAAACTTTTTTACCTCTGGCCCCTAATATCCCTAGTTAGGTAACGCATGAGAAAATCATTATATTGTAAGGATATATAAACGTATTATACCTAAAGTCTGTCCCAAGATATTTTTGCCACACATTCTCTTAAATTATTCGATATTTGTAAATATCTCTTGATTCAGACGATGTTCATTCGATAGTATGAAAAAATCCCAAGATTTCCCTTTTGAAACGCCCCCTCTAGCTTGTCAGGTTTCAATACACGGCTAAAAAAAAGAATGTTTACGGGGACTTTGCATTGCATCAGCCATTATAAAGCCCGGATGATAACTTTAAAAAATTGTGCTAGATATTCCGAAAGATTTCCGAATTGAGGAAAGATGTAAACATTCCCCATTATAAATATCCGTAGGAAATCTGTTTTCGATCTTGTGAATGTTTACGAAAGAAAAAAGGTAATTTGTAAATGAAGTTTGACCCCTAGAAACGTTATTACCTAATTACGTAACACATGATAAAATCAATAGATTTCTTGGATACATAACAGTTGAGATCGACACAAAATTTAAAATTTTGTTTAATTCATGTGATTTTGAATGACAACAGTTGTGAATGGAATTGGAGATCATTGTGGAAAATAAGCAGGTATTGAAAATAATTAATGCACATGACCAGGCACATGACAAATAAAGTGTCTTACACATGTAAATCTTAATGTTAAAGCTGCTTGGTCCGATTTTCAATAAAATAATTGTACGCTTTTAAACGATGGTTATGCTCAGTATGTGTGCAATAATATACGTTGCAGTAGTTTTCCCTGTCAATTAAGCCATATTTCAATGAAAAAATTATGTACATGTTGAAACTCGTTGAATCCGGGTGTTGTTTATTACGGCATGCTGCCCAATCCGGCAACATTATTCAGCCCCTTGACATTTTCCCATCATTTTTGTTTAAAAAAAATTGGTGTAATCCGGATCCTATCTATTCTGTTAACCGGCGCAATGAAAAAGCCTACTGCTTATTATTAGTGAGAGCTATCTCCCGTAGTCCGTCCACTTATCGATCGATCGGCCTTCTGCGAGATATTAATGCTCAATTATTGACCAATTTTTGTGTCGTTGCTATTGATTTAAACAACTGTTAATATAGATCCAAAGTAGCAACTTTTTTCAGTTAATACCGTAAAGTCTTGTTATGAATTGCAATTAGATAATTAGATTATAGTTCACCCAATTTTTTTCAGGCCGTGCTTCAGGATACTGCAGGAGAAAGACTGCCGATATCGTTTGTTATCCCCGTTGCATGGCTACACGTACAGAGTTGCATATTATTCTGTCAAAATGCTCAATTTTTTTATATAGAATTCTCATTTATATTAATATTTATCTATTGTTTCCCTGCATCAAAACAGTTCTCGCCATCAGGTATTTCAGCCACCTGTTGACTTGTTAATGTTTTGTTTAACAATTTACGGTTAAGCATGCAATTTTCAGGTAAATCGGATGTTTGAAAAATTATCAATAACGACGATTTAATTCAAGGATTTCCATCGTATGTATTCCGTTATGGATTTATTGTTTTAAAAAAAATATTTAAAATGAAAATTGGTACTGTAAATAAGATCGATGAAATCTAATATAATTCAGAACAATTGAAAATTTTGCAAGAATACACGATCAGGACCTACTGCATTAAATACTAAAATGAATTTGCAACAATATCCTCTAAACCGGATGTTGCCTTATCCGGCCATTTTTTTTTCAGAACCACCCTCCGCCGGAATAGACAAGTTTTGTTTTGTATTCGCAAAATAATCGACATAAAAGGGTTTTGCGTTATTTCGCCGCGTGTTTAAACTGGCCCCTTACGTCGAAGCTAGTATGATTGTATTACGACTTTGACATCTGTTTTTTTATATGATCTATTATAACAGATAAAATATACAGCATGACTATTTAAACAAAAATAAAGCAGTGTACATTTGTTCATTAATAGTTTTGATGTTTACGTTGTTTATAATCATTGCAAAACATGCAGGATGAATAAACCCAATCATTCGGAGGATGAAATTTAACCCAACGGTTTCCTTTTTTAAACATTCCAATGATGTATTTTGGGGGTTTTTGTATGCCCAAAATTTATTTTTATTTACTTTGAATATTTCTAACGTTGAAAGGAGAGCACTTCCGTTTAAATACGTCTATAAATTTGTAAGATTTTTCATTAGGTTTGCAAGGAAAATTATTTGATACTGTAATGGCCGACAAATCGGAACATGCAGCTTGAAGAAATTTCACAACTTATTATACCTCGAAACGTTATCTCAAATCAGGCACCAAACAATGAAGGGAAATGGAAATATTCGGCGGATCCAAATGTTAAAATATTCTTATGATAAAAATTGGTATTTATGGCAAACAGATTAATCATTTTTAGCTCACCGAGACGAAGTCAAGGAGAGCTTATGCTATACCCTCGGCGTCGGCGGTGGCGTCGGCGTCGGCGTCCGGACCTGGTTAAAGTTTTTGTTGCAGGTCCAGTATCTAAGCTATTACTTGTCCTATCTTCACCAAACTTGCATGGATGATGCATCTGGACCTACTTATGGACTTGAAAGACTTGGATGCTGAATCTGGGTCCTAAATTTCAGATGCTGGAGGAGGTTAAGGTTGTTGGACCAGGTTAAAGTTTTTGTTGCAGGTGCCCTTTGATAGCAGTATCTTAGTTACTGCTGGTCTGTTCTTCACCAAACTTGCATGGATGGTGTGCCTTATGATACTGATGCACCAGACAGGCTTGAGTGCTGAATCTGAGCTATAGGTTTCGGATGCTGGAGGAGGTTAAAGTTTTTGAAGCAGGTTAAAGTTTTTGTTGCGGGTGCCCATTGATAGCAATATCTAAGTTACTACTGGTCCTAACTTCACCAAACTTGTATGGATGATGCGTCTTATGAGACTGATGCACCTGACAAGCTTGAATGCTGAATCTGAGCAATAGGTTTCGGATGCTGGAAGAGGTTAAGGTTTTTAGAGCTGGTTAAAGTTTTTGTTGCAGGTGCCCTCTGATGATTAATCTTAGTTACTACTGGTCCTAACTTCACCAAACTTGTATGGATGGTGCGTCTTATGATACTGATGCACCTGACAAGCTTGAATGCTGAATCTGAGCAATACGTTTCGGATGCTGGAAGAGGTTAAGGTTTTTAGAGCTGGTTAAGTTTTTGAAACAGGTGCCCTCTGATGATTATATCTTAGTTACTACTGGTCCTAACTTCACCAAACTTGTATGGATGGTGCGTCTTATGATACTGATGCACCTGACAAGCTTGAATGCTGAATCTGAGCAATAGGTTTCGGATGCTGGAGGAGGTTAAGGTTTTAAGAGCTGGTTAGATAAAGTTTTTGAAACAGGTGCCCTCTGATGATGATATCTTAGTTATTACTTGTCCTTACTTCACCAGACTTCCATGGATGGTGTGTCTTATGATACTGATGCACCTGACAGGCTTGAATGCATAGTCTGGTTTCGGATGCTGGATAAAGTTAAGTTTTTAGGAACAGGTCACATGTTTAATAGATGAAAGTACTATTTCAAACTTGCATAGTTGATTTAACTGTAATATGAATGAATCGCAGAGGTAGCTTCAGATGCAGAGCTTGATCTCCATTATCAAGGATGCTAAAAAATAAATCTTAGTTATTACTGGTCCTAACTTCACCAAACTTGAATGGATGGTGTGTCTTATGATACAGATGCACCTGACAGGCATGGATGCTGAATCTGAGCCATAGGTTGCGGATGCTGGAGGAAGTTAAGGTTTTAATTGCTAGTGCCCTCTGATGATGATATCTTAGTTATTACTGGTCCAAACTTCACCAAAATTGCATGGATGATGCGTCTTATGATACAAATGCACCTGATGGGCTTGAATGCTGAATCTGAGCCATAGGTTTCGGATGCTGGATGAGGTTTAGTTTTTTGGAACAGGTCACATGTTTTATAGATGATAGCTTGCATAGTTGATTTAACTTTATTATAAATTAAATGCAGAGGTTGCTTCAGAAGCAGAGCCTGATCTCCATTATCAAGGATGCTAAAGAAATCTCCTACCTCACTCAAACCAGCTCGATAGATAGATGTGTTTGTTGATAAATGATATAACATGATTCCTATGATAAAGTATTGTATGATATGAAACAATATTGTTTGATATGATACAATATGATATCATATGTTATATTATAAAAAAGTTATATGATACGATATGATATTGTATCAATTTTTTTGATATTTTATGATATGATTATGTATCATGATATTGTTATGTATAGTATTGTATATTATGATACAATATTGTATAATATTATATTGTATTTTTAATTTATTATTTTATCACATGATACAATTACATAAGATATTGCAAAATATTATATTGTATCCTATGATACAATATTGTATATTCTATAATATTGTATCATACAATATTGTATAATATGATATTGGTTTCAGTAATATAGAATTATATCACATGAAATTGTATTATATGATATTGTAATATTATATAATATTGTATCATACGATATTGTATGATATGATATTGGTTTATATGATATATTATCATATCACATGAAATTGTATTAAATGATATTGTAATATATTTTATTGTGTCATATGATGCAATATGTATAATATAATAATGTATTTTATAATATTTTACCATATCACATAATATTGTATCATTTGATAAGATACAATGTTGGAATCAAATTATATTGTATTATATGATATAATATCATATAATGTATCAAATATGTTTCAGTGTCATTCAATACAATATCATTCTATATTATACAATATAATATCATGTTTCAGTGTTATGATGTATTATGTAATATGATATTGTAATATGATACTATATTGTATTATATTTTATGATATTGTATTATGTGATCAAACACAATAAGGTATAACACAATACAATGTCATATCATACGTTACAATATCAAATCTCATTATTGTTTATTACGGTATTTTATTTATTATATGATATATATTATATAAGAAATATGACATGATGCAATATTTAATTTTATATCATTGTATTGATTAACATATGAACATATGATTATCATAAAAAAATTTATCAGATGATATACGATATTTTGTCAAAACAGAATCCATGAATATCCAAGATCATAAAGTATGATTTTCATATAAATTGATAAAGGTGGTCTTATGAAGGTGATGTCTCATAAGGGTGATGCTCCGTCTCGGTGAGTTTAGTAATCTATGATTACCTATGTTTTTATCTCTTACAAGATATAATCGCACCTGTGTTTTGTATCCATCTCTTTTAAACTCTTTGTAGCCAAATCTGTCAAAATTCGTGGTCGTTTCACCCTCTTGTTGTAACCCCAAACCCCGCTGAAATGTTCACAATCGATGCGCTGATGAACGAAAGACTCGACTAGAAAAACTTGCTGCATGGGCCGTCTAACATTATTTATTTTAATGATGAATTCAGAAACTTTTACATTTCAAAAAGTGTCATTTTTTGTTAAGTTACAGGAACATTGTCACTCATGCACATAAAATTTGTACAAAATAAGTTATAAGTTATTCAACCAGTGTTTGAAATTTGAGACCGTTCTTGAAATATTTGGGAAAGAAATTTTAGGGGTCATCCTTTCATCTTCTTATCGGGCCCGTGTAACAAATTTGAGCCATTTCCGAATAAATGTGTGCACAAAATCGTTAATAAAAGAATGCAGGTAACGGGAGCTTTTAACACGGGAGCAGTGAGTGCTTTAAAACACATATTTACATGTATTAATTTACCTTGTAAAAGTATCAGTCATAGGCATTAGATAACTGATATTGCCTGATTGGTGAATTTGATTTGCCTATTGACTCCATGACATCTACAATTTCGCTTAGTTAAACGTACACATTTTAAAAAAAATGTATATAAGCATGTACTCCAATCATGAGGTGTTGTACTTTACAGAACGTTTTTTACGCGATCGCCGAGCGCTTCTTTTTGGGGAAGAACAGTCCTAATCAGACAGCAAATACATAATACAGCATACAGACGTTTTTATTAATATACTTATATATAATTTATGAATAAACTATTTAAGTGTGCTTGAATATGCAAATTTTAAAGCCAATTCGATTTGTATTAGACAATTAATCTACTAAGTCTAGTGTTCGCTACTCGATCTTCAACTGTCCGAATACAGTCAAAACTTTTACAATGAATGTACATGTACATTAAATTTTTAAAACTCACATATTCTTTCAGAATCAAAAAAGAATTAATTTATAAATGAATAAAATCAGCAATGAGTTTGCTTTTTAACGAATCTGACTACCATTGAGAAGAGGTTATACGAATATTGTGACCCTTATCATTTTACGGCCTGAATGTAAATAAAACCTCAACTTGTTTAAAAATGGTTTGTTTTATCGTGCCCGTACCTACCGCAAGCATGTAACATATTGGACTTTTTAAGCTGCCTTATCTCGAACGCTTTTTAAATATATTTCAACTTTTACTTACTACATCCTGCTTAACTCTCTCTCTCTCTCTCTCTCATTCTCTCTCTCTCATAACTCATAAAAATTCTAATATTTTGTTAGCCAAATGAAGTATCACATTATCATAGATATGCGAATATCGCCTATATTTTGTTGAAATTGGTAGTGTAATGCATTTAATTCTCAGCAGCAAAATGTCACAAACGGACACAAGTGAATTTATTTACATTTAAAATCGTACGACTGTAAAACGTATTATGTTCATTGATGGCAGCTTTTTTTTCCTTTATTATACGAACTATGATTTAAATCAATGGTTTGATGCATCGTTAACCAATTTAATTGGAAATGAAAATAACAACGAATCAATGGACATTGGAATGTGTGATAACGTATAAACACGAGAAGCATGTGTCCTACAGTGAATCGGCTGTCCACTAGCGCGGCATCTCCTCAGCCAGTGTTATGAAAATGTACACTCAACGTGGTGGGTTTGAACTGTTAACGTTTGCAGTTTGATAACTGAATTTTATTTTCCAACAATAAAACTGTTTCATGACATAGACAAGAACACAAAGAACGCCTTTTTTTCAATGACAGTCATACTATCTATTTTTTTTTTTAATTACGAGAGCAAAACAGCAATACTTCGTAGGTAATAATATAGTCTTTTTTTTATTTACTCTTTAATATCGTTAAAATCTGAATTCATTGTGTTTGCAGCTACATAAAAAAACCCGTGTGTGCATTACAACAATGCGTATATCTTGTGTATTGGATAACGGTAGACCGCTCGCTAGTCCAGCCGCGACCTATTTTCTCGGCCGCGGGCAAGGATCGGATACGTATAATTGTTTACATACATGAAGCTTGGAATACAGCTAGCAATATTTTAAATGCGACTCAAATACATTGCATAGAAGCAATTCTTATACACATAATATATTTCCCTAGAAAAGAATTAAACTGTTTAAACACTTTCCGAATGCAAGCTAGTACACTGTCTTTGGTAGTAGGTAAAGGTATAATCTTTTTTATTTACTATTAAAATCATTAAAATCGGAAGTTTTGTGTTTGCAGCTACATAAAAAACCCATGTGTGCATTACAGCAAGACGCAAATCTTGTGTATTAGATAACGGCAGACCGCTCGCTAGTCCATTCGTGACCTATTTCCTCGGCTGCGGCAAGGGATCGGATACGTAATTGTTCACATACACAGTTCGGTATACAGCTAGATTTTAAATGCGACTCAAATGCATTGCGTAGAAACAGTTCTTTTATCCATAATGTGTTTCACTAGAAAATAACTAAAATGTTTAAACACTTTCCGTGTGTAAACCGGTACCCTTTATGTCACTTATACGCACAAATACCCCGTTTATTTGCCAAATAAAACACAAATACATGGTAACAAGTCTGGCTTTTTACACTCATATTACGCAATACCCGAACAAAATATTATTGTAACGACAATAATAAGATCATAATGAACAACTTTTGCAGCGACAACCATATCGAAATTTTTACCCCCATTGAGTTATAAAGTGAAAACTTTGAAGGGTTCTAGATCCTTAATTTGAAGGGCCAGCCCCTTTTTCTAGGAGTCAAACAAAAGATCTTGTAAATATAAATTTTTGTTCTTCTACATGTTTTAACAAAATATTTGTGAGAAAAAAGATAATCTAAGAAAACCAGGCAAAATCACAACGCTGTTTTAATCTTATTTTTCGAGCCCTATCGAACTTTAGCGCCTTTTGTGCCTGAAATTTATTAATGCCTTATTACATATCTACAATCTTTTGTCTATCATTCCTGAAATTTTGAACTTAATATCTTTTATAGTTTTTGATAACTCTCTTGGACAAGCCGACACTCTGAAAATCAAGAAAACGTCGATATTTCAAAAACGGAAATGACGTCATCAACCAAAAAAATTTCCGATCAAGTTTAAACTAATGTCAATAAGATCTGCAAATTTTATTAAAATCGATCAAACAGTTTCCGAGTAATCGCTGACACAAAATCGGTAAGAAAAAAAAAGGAGAAGAATGAGAAAAAAAACCCGAAGAAAAACAATAAGGTCTTCCGTTGGAAACGGAAGACCTTAATAACAAGAAAGTCGACAAAAACAATATGTCTCCCCTTTGAAAGGGGAGACATAATGAAACGAATGAATGATTACATTGCAGATTAGTAATAAACTTTGGCTTTTAATCATTATACTGTAAAAAAAAATTGAAATTCTTCTGTGTATGGATGCGTTTTTGTTTAAATCTCATAGCATACTATAGCTATCATACCCTGCCACACCATTAAGCCCGTCACTTAATTTATCATAGCATGCAAATCTCATAGCATTGTATTGAAATCTCATAGCATATCATTTAAATATCATACTATAGCATAGCATTGAGTTGTAAAAGCAATGCATGAAATGATTGAACCCATGTATTTTGAATGACCCAAGAAAATTTGAATGTAAGGAATCATGTTACAAGCGATATACAAAGAGAGAGAAGTCGTTGTAATGTATACAAAGATCGAGTCTTAAAAACCTGTGGAAACAGAATAAACTGATTCAATGTGTTCATAAATGATTTTATCAACAAGAAAATACAACATTAGGATGAAACTCCTACCAATATAACACATGGCTCGAGCTTTTTTTTTTTTTACAAAACTTTTATAAAAAGTTCTAAGTAAATTGCTTGTAATTTTGATATCTAACTTTTAATTTTTTAAGAAGCATTAAAAACATCTATATTGACCAATCTACATATTTTAAATGTAAAAAAATAATTTAATTAAATATTACATGTTCCGTTGTTTAAATCCGAAAAATTATAGTAAAATATAAAATATGTGACAATGAAACAACTCACACTTGGTCCGCGCCCTCTATTGGATTAAGATCATGTAAGGCTAGCTCTATTTGATTAAGGTCATGTAAGGCTAGATTGACTGATAAGAATCAATGTCAGGACAAGAATGATCAGTGTAAAAGATACCTGTTCCTAAAGTATGTCTCAAATGCTTAACGGTTTCACCACCTGCCCATACTTTAACAATGCTGTTTAGTGTTATACATCTAATTACTGCACGTTCCCGGTTAACAAGCATGGCCATTAACAACAACTCCCTCCCAAATCTTTATTTCTTACCTGTATAAAATCGTTACAAAATTAATATAACTTACACGACCCGGTGGCATTTTCTATTTACATTCATTTACTATAGTATGCCATATCTATCTTCAGGAAAATAATTACGAGCGTTGTTCGGAAATTATTGAGACGTTTACTCTTATTTCCATGGGGAAAAGATAAATCCTTGAAATTTCACCAGGATATAGTTTATCAATGTAAAAAAATATTGTCCATAGCATGATTAGATCAATTCTTGTACGCTGACCAAATTGCCATCGCCCAGTGACCCGGCGTAACCGCAAACTCACATCAACGTCATTTTGACGCTTCTTTTTGATCCTATGTTTTAAACATCTTACAAACGATGGAAAATTAGAATTAATTCTTCATTTCTCATCTTTTGTTTACATTTTAAGATAACAACATTCGCATATTCCCTCCATTCTTGTTATTTTTTTTTAAATCGGGTAATTTCTAACTGAAAGTCAAATTACTGTGAAATGTCTCCTACGGTGATTCTGTGTACATATTTTAGAACTGTTGATATCAGTTAGTGTGTAAAAAGTACATGATATTTAGTCACTTTGTCTGAATTCTAGCTAAACAATTAGTGAAAAAAGAAGATAAACTGAAGTTCTTTATCCCTTGCCATCGTATAATTTTTGTTAAAGTAATTGGGTGGCATTAAAAGGTCTTTTTCCGAAAATTCCATCAATTTGATGTATATTTTCTGCGCCGTCTTAACATCAAAGTTCTATATACTGTCGTTTTCAAATTCCTATTGCTTGGTAAATATATCTATACCATATCCGTATTTCAACTCAAACACTCGTGAAACTTGATCAAAAGTAAGTCACAATAAAAAGCAAACTGAACATATATAATCTGATTTCTTTTAGCATAAGCTGTAAGTTTGTAGACACTAAGATAGACGATGTTTTAGTTTTCTTATTCTCAGAGTTTATGCTTGCGCCGGGTACCCCAACCAGCTATTTGTTAATCTATCCTTGTAAACAAAATATTAAACATTTTTTGAATATTACTTTCTTTAATTATTTGTTAAGGTTTCTTCAATGTTCATGCCAATTTTCACCATAATTTGTCACTTAGAAATGGAAATATCCGTGTTGTCTCAATAATTTCCGAACAACCCTCGTAAATATATATGACTAATCTATTGATTTATACTTTATGAAAGAATTCTGCTTATTGTTTCTTCATCTTTCAGAGGGCATTCTTATCAACAAAAAAGTTCAATGAATGTGAGAAGTTCTGGCCAGAGTTTAAAGGTGAGAATTATAATATTATATATACATAATTGTAAAGTAAAAACTACATGTACGTAAGTTATGTTACAGAAATGCATGTTGCTTTATTAAAATTAAAGTGAAAATTGATTCTCAAATGACAATTATTTATTTATATCTTCAATCAATGGAATATACCATGACTAAATTAACTTGAGATTTTTTTTTATGTCACCAGAGTTCTATGCATCTATAAAGGAAGACAATATACCCTACATCTGTAATCTTCTCCAAGAAAAAGAAGAAATAAAAATTAAGCGTTACCAAGATGTAAGTTAAAAGATTTTTTATGATTTCTTTCTTTTAAAATCGTAATAAATCATATACATATTCTGACTTAGATTACTTATTAAATGTAATTTTGTATGGACTCCTGTTTTGAAGCTATTAAATGTTATAGCATTTATCATAGTGTAATAAGTGCATCCTGTTTAAACAGCCATGGAAAATAATTATAACTAACTTAAGTGTTAAGAATCACTACATGTTATAGGTTTTCTTATTATTTAAAGAAACAAGAGAGGACAAATGATCAATTGTAACATGCGGTGATGAAGAATAACCTCCTGAGAACAAATTAATGAAGATGTTGTTATTACTTTATTTTGATATACCTAAATTGCATTTGCAATATTTCTATACTGATGATCTATACATTTACATCAAGGAATAGTTTGAAGCAAACTGAAAATATGAAGAATATTTAATATATTTGAAATGAAAGCTTAAGTCCTGATGTATCTTTATTATTTAAAATTGTTTAATTTCATAACTGTTTACCACATGTTAAACGTGTGTTGAATATGTGTGAAATTAAACACTTTTTCATGTAAGCTCTTTTATGTGTTTTACACGTGTAAAATATATATGTAAAATATATGTTTAACACATGTTTTACACATGTGGACATTTTTCCTGTGTAGTTTTATGTTAATTTACAAAGTATTTCTCTGCAAATATTAAACTGGGATACAGTAGTAAAATACACGCTATATTGTCTATATATAGGTGTATATTCTTATTATTTAGAGTTACTACATACATAAATATATATTGAAGTGCATAGTTAAATCAAATAATTGTGTCGATACTCAGGAAGAATATAAATCTTTGTCCATATAACAGATGGAAGCTCTCTGACTTGATATCAAATAGCAGGAAAACTGTATTAAAAAGCTCTGTCACCAGACACCATAGCAACTGACCAATGTCCCGCTGAGACAGAGAGATTAGCTACTAGTTTACAGTTTTCATTTATAATGGAGGTCGTATGTAGAATTCTGAATTTATTGACAAGTTGGCAATCAGTAACCAATCATGGAAAAGTAAATATTGGATATTTAAAGAACTTGAAAAAAAACACCAAATTGGTTTGCAACAAATTTTGTTATTTTGTTAACTGTGTGGTTAATCAAAGGCAGTTGAAGAAGAAATGCGTCTACCAACCATACATTATACTGTACATAGAAATCAGGGATGGAATATTAAACTTTGATTAAGTGCAATAATATCGCGAATTGTAAAGGCGTAGATCATTATTTTCTCTATTGTTTTATAGATTTCTTTGACTAAATTTAACAGTTCTGTGTTAATTGAATTGTGTGCGCCACCTGTAACATTCATATCGCTATTCAGAAAACTAAATACGGGGGAGGGGGGGGGGTAGCTTCACATTGTATTTCTGTATCACACGTGATTTTGATATTGATCATATGGAGATATGTCCGGTTTTTTTCTCATTAATATTCTTTTACCACTGAAATCCTTACGTCATACATTAAGTTCAAACGGCACAATATAATGAGATGCCAGCATACATAAGTTTTACTTTCACTTTCTAAATATGACCTCCCTTTGACAGCATACTGTTTCATCATCTTTTAATATTTAAATAAGCTTATCATCGTTACATGTACCTATCCTATCGCATTTGTAACGTTTCTGTCATTTTAATTGCAAAAGTAATTTTTCATTTGTCAGACTTTCACTTGAGTTGACCCCATAGGGGATACTTTTTATATGAGTTATAATTGGAAAGTAAAATACAATACAGGCCATGACCTTATTGTACTGTTCTGACCCCATGAAACAGGAAAATACAAAATATCTTCTAAAGTCATTATGATGCATCAAATGGAGTAACGTACATTAATGTATGACCCCCATGTGTTGTCTTTTACCCCCCTCCCCCTTTATAAAATAGGAAATGATGATACACTGTATATTTTGTTAACTTCCAAGATCCTCATACCTAAACCATATAATTTATTCTTGCTCTTCGTGTCATTGCGCATCAAATTGTTTATAGGTTATGCCCCCTTGGAGACACTCTGACATTCTAGAACTAGAAATAATAAGGTATTTTATCTTATTCATATGTAGTGTTTGATCCATGTGGGTAATTCCTGGCCTAATGATGACACTGCTTTGTTTAGGAGACTTTACAATTGCCCCAAATAGGCGAATACACATGCATATAACATTTTGTTTAAAAATTTTAAACATTGAATTAAGCAATTTCCAAAATGTTAAATGTGCATTAGGAGAGAAAAGGCAATCAAGAAATGATTTAAAATACTACTGTACACATGTTAGAATGCATCAAGAAAAGTGAATCTTTTGAACCAGGTTAGATTGGGGGAGGGGTGAATGTGGAGTATAAACATTCATAATTTGAATCACTCATTGTTATTAATTTTAACTTGTCAATGAATATTACTGTAGTTTTTGATCCCAAGGTAGAAATATAACCTCTGATCATATCTCAATAGATCATTTGTCAATTATGCAATGTGTCATTTATTTTTTTTAAGAATAACATCTTTTACCAGGTTATAAAAGTTTTTAGACACCCAAATTATATTTTGATTTTAATAGATATAGATATAATTTAATAGATATATAATGTATATTGTAGTCATAAACCTATTCCACTTGAAATTCTAGATAAAGAGTAGGTTTACAGTCATTTGCATTTTGAATTATGAATCTGTTATGAAATTTCTAACATTACATATACATAATTGAATAAAGGTTTATCTTTCCTGATCAAATTGCATTCACAGTGTCTTTGATTTCCTGAATTTCAATTTCCCTGATAACGTGTTTCAGGTATTTATCATCCTCTTCTTCTGCTTATTTTCTGCTCCCCTGTTTCGAGGGATCCATAGATTGAGATGTGAGCCTTGAGAAATAGGAAATGATTTGACTTGGCTTTAACAGTCCTGGGCTGGAAAAATCCGCTCCCTCCTATCGTTTGTCAGTGTTCTCATATTTAAAGCAACCTCTGCTGGATTAGCCTTCTTCCCAAGCTCCGCTCCAGTCTTTAATACATCGTTCAGATAATTGCGCCTGTGCTGTTTTAACCGAACGTGTTTCTTTTTTTTCCTCCTTAAGAACCCATCCTCTTATGCTAGCACCCTTTTTAAACACTGTCAGATAGGGCTGTTGGCAGGGAAGCACTGAATAGGCTCTTTTACAGTACTTTGTTTGTATTCGTCGTTCCTGCTTTTCTGCTGTCATGAAGTTGGAGAGTATTTGTAGCCCCGTTGTGGCGAAATAACAGTTGATGTGTGTAATCAACATCAACAACTGCTACCTGGCATCCAGCAACTCCTCAATTTGTATATATTACCATCTTTATTTCATCTGCTACATGTACATACAATCTCATTTTCTTCCTAAGATGAGCAATTTTGGCATCGCAATATGATTTTCCTGCTTGCGCCTTACTAAAGTTGTATCTTTTAGCAACGATTCCTGCAAATGTTACAAGAAAGTTACACACCTTATAGCAGTTTACAAATAAAAACATCAAAGATTCAATGTAAATGCTGTGATTCTCATAATATGTAACACATTAACAACATTTTCCATTCACCTGTTTTCTCAGATATGCTAGGAATTGATCCCCAGAGAAATACATTGTGATAACATCCAGCATTGTCAGATCGTATGTATCTCATTATTACGAGCGACAACACATTAAAATTAGCTCGAGGTACAAGGCACTATAAACGAAGCTCTGTTTATTGGCGATGAAAGTGTAGACTCGATATTGTTCACGAATTATACTTAAATTGACGGTTTTCCCCTACTACAAACTACTTGGTAAACAAGTGCATCACCCAGAATTAATGATGAAACTAAAATTATGAAAAGTTCACTCCATTTAGGCTGATAACCATGCTGAAATTAGCAGCCATTAAGCCAGTAGATGCTAACGACCAAGCAAGGAAATTCATCAAAATACTGAGAGTACTCAAACAGATAATATATTTTACTCTACTGGACTTTGACTCGTGCGTGCACGGGTTGACATTGCTTATGATACCGGACATTTACGAAATAGATACATCGAGCTTTCAGCCTACAATAATGCTATTTATTTCACTAAACTCAGCTTAGCTTGAATAATCTAACTGTGTCTCGGGACAGGCCTCCACAACAGTTAGAATGCCTCCGATATACCGGTTATGTAGCAAAAAATTGCAGAATCGGTCCGAAACGATTTTGGAGAAAATTAATGAAGGTACATTAAAAAGAGTAGTTAAATTGTTCATAACAAACCATTTTGAGGCTGTAAATACCTTTCAGCTAAAACTTTAATTCATATTAACAAAGAATTAAACACTTTTTCACCAAAGTTTACTTGCTTCGAATTTACAAACCATGTTGACATTTGGAACTCTCTGGATTTTTCGGATTTTTAAAAGGAATTTTCGTTGATTATTTATAAGCGAAGCTTGATTGAGAGAATATAAAAACAAATTGGTAATCCTCAAGTACCAGTGATGTTTAAATATAGAAAGAAAAAGACAGTATTCCTCTGATTTCTCGGTATTAAAGCCCAAAAATACGATTATTTTAATATAGTAGTATAGATAATCGGCATACTTTAATTAATATCAAGATGATTAATGCATCAGTAATTTTTTGGGAGCATTGATAACTTTGGAGGCAGTAAACATCGCCTGGATAAGAAATATAAATGCGTCTTCTGATATAAATAAACAAACCATTCGGAACCACCTGGTGGTACCCGTACAGCTCAAATGTGAGAACTGGAAATAATAGCCCCATTGGTCTCCTGCAATGCCCTGTAATTCGTTTGATGTACATTTTAAAATTAGCAGAGATAGCGGCCCACCATTCACCACAAGATCGTTGTGAAAAGAAAAAAAATGACAAATTACAGTGAGCAAATGGACATATATATGATAGAAGACCTCAGACGTTTGTTATAAATGTATAAAAAAAAATTCTACTTAAAGCGTGTGTTTCAAAGTTCGTGTTATCAAAATCACATAAACCCCTTCAATGAGCCTGAACTCCTTGTCAACTCTTTGAGAAATAATCTCTTTTTATCCGGGTTTTCCAACGGAAAAATCCGGTTATTGAAATCGTGGGCGGGCGGCTGCAAAAAATTTCTTCTCATTTCAAGATAGGAAGTTGTTCTTTTGCAGATCAATTGTACATATATCAGAAATGTGCAAGTTGCTAGGATTTTGATTTCTGATAACTTATAAAAAAAAATACCAGCTTTTGAACTTAGTCATTTTTTGACAAAATATTGCATATAGGGTACATGTACCCTCATTGTACGGATAACTCCCCCTACAGTTTTCCAGTAAAAATTTATTATTTTGCAGATAAATTGAACTTATATTACAGGTGGGCATATTGCTAGGATTTAGATTTCTGTTAATTTATGAATAAAATTAAAGCTTTTGAAATTAGTCATTTTTGACAAAATATTGCATAAATGGTACCCTTTTTGTAAGGATAACTCCTCCTTCATTTTTCAAGATAAGTTTTTAGTTTGCAGATCAGTTGCACATATATTAGAGGTGTGCATATCGCTAGGATTTTGATTTCTGATAATTTATGGAAAAAACCCGGCTTTTGAACTAAGTCATTTTATGACAAAATATTGCATATAGGGTACCCTCATTGTACGGATAACTCCTCCTACAGTTTTCAAGATAAGTTGTTAATTTGCAGTTGTACATAACTAAAAGGTGTGCATATTGCTAGGTTTTTAATTTCTGATTATTTATGAAAAAATACTAGCCTTTGAACTTTGTCATTTTTTTGAACAAAATATTGCATATAGGGTACCCTCATTGTACGGATAACTCCTACCATTTTCAAGATAAGAAGTGGTTCTTTTGCAGATCATTTGTACATAAATTAGAGGTGTGCATATTGCTAGGATTTTGATTTCTGATAATTTATGAAAAAAATTCCAGCTTCTGAACTTAGTCATTTTTTGGCAAAATTTTGCATATAGGGTACTCCATTTCACTGGATACAGTTGGTTGTGTTTATCAATTCAGGATTGACATGTTTTATGAATACAGTTTACATAAAAGAAATCCTGGTTTGCTGTCACATTGACAGCTTTTCACTATATATTATATTTGATCAGTGTTTATTATCTATTTAAGATTTACTATAGTCAGGTACTCTTCAGACAATTGCTTAAAGAGTAAAGTCTATTCATGATCACAAATACAACATTACAACATATGTTTAGAATATCGATGTATATATATTGCGTAGAAGAAAACCAAACTAACATAAAATTATTTGTTTTTCTTTTGTTTTCTTTA
>NW_026441618.1:42606-56011 GCF_025612915.1 Magallana angulata
TGTACTAAGGTCCAAACACTGTTTCACTTTCGCTTTGCCCGGGTAAGTGCATAGGAGAGTTGATTAAAATCAACTCCCAAAAAGTGAAAGAACTACTTATGTACATATCGGTGTCTCATAATATGGTGCTACTATACATGTATTATGCTTACCTTTATAATTGGTCAACATCATAATGATAATCCAGTTAGAGCACAATATGAATCCCTTTAACTGAGCATCACAAAAGAAACGTTTATGCATGTTACCTAATCCTATTCTGAATATGGAAAACACATACTGGTATGTCCACCCGTGAAACGCATCTAACCAAAGAACTGGGTAAAACTGAACCCAATATTCGACCTGAGACATGTACATGTGTTGTGTAAGTTACTTCAGACAATTATCAGTTATTTATAACATGCATGTATTTTTATGACCTATTCTTCAAAACCCCTTGCACTATTTTATTAGGTAAATAACTATGTAAAGCACAAAGTTTAGCTTTAAGATGGTACATGACACCTGCATATTGTGATGTATACTCTCTATTAAAATAAACAATAAAGTATAAATTAAAATATAATATTTCCCCCCCAAAAAAATGTTACCTAACAGTGAAGCGCAATGGGTTAGAGCGTTTACATGTCTGTGAGGGCATTGGAATCCGAGGTGTATTTTTGGTAATTTTACTACATTATGTATTGATATAAATGAATTTTCATGGGGGTGGGGGGCGTAGGGTCTGGATCCGTCACTTTCACCCCTTCTCTAAATCTGTGCGCACGATAATGTACATGTAGGCACACAGAAGCAAATCTAAAGCAGGCAACCGCCAAGTGGAGGGGGCATGATTTAATTTTGTTTGTAATAATCATATAGACCATTATATTTTCTATGACATGAAATGTTAAGATTATTGATGAACTTAATTTTTACAAAAAGTGGTACAAAAGTGTTATTTAGAGGCAAAAAGTTGGTGCAGGTATTACTGTCAACTGACAGCGCCTAGTTATGTTTATGTCTACACTTGATGTGGGTATTACTGTCTACTGACAGCACCTAGCTATGTTTATGTTTAAACTTGGTGCGGGTATTACTGTCTACTGACAGCACCTAGTTATGTTTATGTCTACACTTGGTGTGGGTATTACTGTCTATGACAGCACCTAGCTATGTTTATGTCTACACTTGGTGCGGGTATTACTCTCTCATAACAGCACCTAGTTATGTTTATGTCTACACTTGATGCGGATATGACTGTCTAATGACAGCACCTAGTTATGTTTATGTCTACACTTGGTGCGGGTATTACTGTCTACTGACAGCACCTAGTTATGTTAATGTCTACACTTGGTGCGGGTATTACTGTCTAATGACAACACCTAGTTATGTTTATGTCTACATTTGGTGCGGGTATTACTGTCTAATGACAGCACCTAGTTATGTTAATGTCTACACTTGGTGCGGGTATTACTGTCTACTGACAGCACCTAGTTATATTTATGTCTACACTTGCTAATGTTTTCCCTTGAAAAAAACATTTTTGTGCAGTCCGATGTTATTCCTGCATAACACCAGCCTGGGTACAAGAGGTCAAGGTGGTGCAGGAATAATCTCGGTCACTCCTATTTATACGTACTCAAGTCAAAATACTTATCGGTATTTTAATTTACGATTCCCGTAAGATAATGTTTTAGATAGACATCGTAACAAAGTGCTCTTGAAAATTACAATCGCAATTTGTCAAAATAGTTAAATCAGTTATAGTCCATTTCTGACCCTTAATATAACAAGTATCGATCAAAATCGCAGAGTGAAACACGTATATCTTTAGTCCATTTCCCGGTCAAATTTAACCTCTTCTACTTCTCTCGATCCGCTTTGTTCCTTAAAAGAAATCAGATTAGCTTGCCTGTATAATGTCCGAGAAAAATCATTATGCTCTAGATTTTGATTCTGCGATAGAATTTCATCTGTAAATGCCTAAGTAGACTCTAGCTCAGCTTTCAGTTGCTTTGTTTTAAATTTCCAACCACTCTATGACTTCGGGCTTCAAGCTTTATGAAATTTGATCATGTGTTCAATCTGTATTTATTTCCCGATATACATCCGAAAATGATTACTTCTTAAATAATAACGCATTTGGGTTATCATGCAACTGATAATACAATTTAGGTGTTTCGTTTTCTGATGTCTTGTGGATATGATGTGTGAGGGACAGAGCAAAACGACGACCACGTTTCCTCTCGTTTCAACTTGTTGATTTAGAGAGTAAATTCTGTCGGTTTTGGGCAGTAACAAGCCAGTTCAGGAAATGTACAAGATGGCCGCACATCCCCCTTGGTTTGAACATATTTCATTGTACATGTATATATAATATACAAAGGGTTCGAACACAAGTTCTTGCAACTTACTAGGTTCTCACCCAATTACAAGTAATTTGCAATTTTCATAAAACATGGTACATGTATATACACATATATTGAAAAAAAAATGGTAAAGAACAAAATAGTATACTTATGTAAATCTGCGAGAATTGATTATAAAGTTCTGCACAGCTGTGAAAATTCTAACATTAGTTTTATAATCTAGGTTGTCATTACCCCATAGTAAAGTATGCGAATCTATAATACCTAAATTTTGTATTTGGAATAGTTCATTAAATAAGGTATTCCTTGCATTAGAAAATAGTTTGCAAACAAATAAAAAATGATATATATCTTCTTTCTTTCCACAAATGCAATTTGGAGAATCAACAATATTTCTTCTGTGTCATCATAATTTAGTAAACAATTGTGTCTTAATTTTGTATGAATGATGTTAGCTACTCTTTTACCATGAAGAAAATATTTTGGAACTTTTGAATCACTGATATTATTAGAGATGCTTCTTTGAAACTGGCGGATCGATGTTGATTTTTTAATATCCGAATTTAGTGGGTTCCATTTGCCTATAGCATCTGGAATAAACGATTTTTTATATGTATCATACTTAACTCTAGGAGGTATATAATTGTCTTCATAACGAGAATTGTAGCGAGAATTATCTTTCCTATAAATGTTAGCAATATCACTAAGATATTGTGGTACAAGATTGTAATGAATTTTGTACATAATCGTAAGTTTAGCTATTTCCCTTCTTTTAGATAGAGAGTCCCAACCCGTTTCGAAATACAATGATTCCCTTGAGGCCAAAGTTGGAAGTCCCGTGACAATTCTTGCAGCGTGTAGCTGTACTTTCTCTAACTTTTCAATTTCTGCGGAAGAACAACCATCCCATACAACAGAAGCATATTCTAATATTGGCCTTACAAAAGTTATATATAATTTTGATAGTTTGTCGTTGCCTAAAGTAAATTCAAGTTTCTTAAGTAGTCCTAATTTCACAGTCCACATCCCCCTTAAGGTGGTATGGGACATCTTTCGATATTAATGTGGATTAAAGTACTGTATAACGTGTTTACATTAACACCGAGTTTTGCGGGATCCCTTAGTTACTAAACTGAGTTTGAGATATTAATAAAGAACTTCATTACAAACTACTATGAAAAGTCTAACTAGTACGCAAACATTATATTTCCGCCTGAATATGTACAAGATCTGCGGCTCTGATCAATTATTTCTTGATTCGTTTGAGTAACAAAAATCAGAAAAAAATCACTTACAATATGAAAACTACAAATTTAAAATTCTAACTCAACTAATGAACTATTGAAATGACTAGAACAATTTATACTCAACTAATGAGTTTCAATCAGTATTCAACAAATGGTTATATCAGCCACCACCAAGGAATGCGTACTCAACTTATGAGTAAACCATATTCAATGAGTACTCAGCAAAACGATGTGAGTGCTCAACAAATGAGTACTCAGTTACTCAATCTCTGTGTAGCTAAGAAAGTGTAGTATGCTGGGCACATCCCGCGAGAGTACGAACTTAACTTCCACGTTCTCTTATGGGAATTTACCAGGATACTAACCTTATGCAACACGTCTGTTTGCTTCTGAGGTCAGAACCACTCTGATCTTGTGTGTTGGTGATGCGAAGCTTACATATATATACCCTTTTAACGCGGACGTCCGAGAAACGACGGTCCCTTTATCAGAAGCGGGAAATTCAAATAATCAAAACTACTTATTTTAACAGTACATTATAATTGAAATACTTTCACAGGTTTAGAATTTTCAAATTTTACAATATTTAACCAAAAAAATTGATTTCAAAATTATTTGGAGAGGTAAAAATCGTAAAACCCCAGCGTGATTCAAATTTATAACCTACAGATTCGTAGTAAACCCTCTAACCCACTGCGCTACGTACCCTATTAGCTGACATTATCATGATTATGGGGAAAGAAACTACTTAGATAATTACACTTGGTTTTATTGTTTATTTCGATAAACAATAATACGTCACAACATGGAAGTGTCCCATACCACATTAATTTATGATCTTTTATTTTTTAATTTTTATATTTTTTATTAAGCTATCTTTATTCAATAATAATAATATTATTATTATAATTATAATTATTTTTATTGTTGTCGTTGTATTATCAAAATTCGTCACCCCAGTACGCGATATCAAACTGTTGAAAGAGTTGTCGTTCATTAAGTCGATTAAGCTACAGTGTAATCGCTGTTCGAATAAAGACTTTTGAAAATGGATAAAATTGAATATAACTAATCGTGACAAAAAAAAATCAAATTTCAATACATAAAATGGTCAGTTCTATAGATCCTTGCGTCATTTCGATAAATCGAATCATTTCAGTAATTCAGGGTATCCGTTGTTTTGGGTCCTTTCGGGTAAATCGGTGCGCTCATCCTCACATCGAGGCTACTTTCGTTTCGGGTTTTTTGTTTTTTTTGGCGACTCGTGCAGTTGTGGAAAAAAAGACAGACAAGTAAGTTTCACTGAATGTGTATAATCACAGGCCTCTGAACTTCTATCAATAAGCCGCTAAATGTAGGGGAAGAAAAAGATATATACCCTATCTATATATTTGTTATAAGTATATCTTTTTTATATATTTATTATAAATATATCTTTTTCTTCCCCTACATTTACCGGCTTATTGAATTTCTATCAATAAGCCGGTAAATGTAGGGGAAGAAAAAGATATATACCCTATATATATATAGGTAGGGTATATATCTTTTTCTTCCCCTACATTTACCGGCTTATTGATAGAAATTCCGAGGCCTGTGGTATAATATTGCTAACCATAACAAATGTTCCATCACCTCCCTGGACAATCATATATATATAATCGCTTTAATTTGAGACTAAATAATCCTTCTGATAATCATTACTATCCTCCATGTCCTCCGATATTTAAACATCTTTGTATTTAGCTGCAGGTCTGTAGCTCCCAGTCTGAAAAAAATTCGGATGGATGACCTGGGGGCTACAGTGCCACCCACTGAAAAAATTGTGTATTTATTGCTCGCAAAATCAAAACAAATACACTAGCCTAGGATAAGAACTACAGATTTTAAGAAATACATTAGCAGGATGATCTAACAACAGAATTAAAGCAAGTGTGACACACAAATATGACAATTTTAATTATGACAAGTGATTGAAATTGGTCCAGAAATGAATTATATCTCAAGATTCCTTGAAATTATCAGTTGAATTATCAAGTCGAGCCAAATTTCTGCTGAGATTATACTACACCCTATAAACATGTTACGGTCTCATTTAATTAGAAAACTACATAACTTTAATGATGATACCACTGACTATAACGCCTGATGGTCCTTACACGCCATACATTTCATGATCTCAGTACAACAACTTCTTGCATGAACCAAGAATGTATGTTCATTTGCCCTAAAATGTGTGTGCCCTTGACGCTGTTCATCCTAGGTCCGTTATCTCTTGACTCTGCTCTTGACTCTGTTCGCCTAAGGTATGTCCGCCTTGTTTTGATAAAGAAATATTGTATTATTTATATTTTCATATTCTGATTATTTTAAACTTTGGGCCGAAATGAAATAAGTTGAATTGTCTCCCGCCCCATTAAATAAGTGGAATTACCCTGCAGATAAAATGTTATAAGTAAATAATAAATAACTTTTTCTATATATATGAAGAATTTTTATTCTTAACCAATTTTTAGTTAGTTAAACTTCAAGTTTGAAAAAAAAAGAGATTCCCTTCCTCCTTCCTGGGTCTAGAAACTTCCAGGTGGCAATTCCAAACATTTTTTTAAGGATGGCCTTGTATGTGAAGAGATACAGGTGACAATGGATGGCTTTAACTTCGATCTCTCAAAGTTCTTGATCTCTCGAAGTGAAATCATGGTTTCAATTTTTTTCTCTATATAACTAAACAAATTTACTGTTGATCTCCCGAACTCTGATCTCTCGAAATCCTTGATCTCTTGAAGTAAAACCTGGGTCCCGATACACATATTTCATTGTTTTTCACTCTTGATTACTGGAAGTGGTTGCTGTGTACACACGCGACCGATCAAGTGTATAATTATAGCTACGTGTGGACCTTACCTGCATGGTCGAGTGAACACCTGGGGCTAACGTTTTGAATATAAACTTCTGGCTATTTTAAATTTAGAACCAAAATGACCTGATCAAAAATTTCAGGATTTTTTCAAACTTTCAATCTCTTGAACTCTTGATCTCTCACATGGTTTGAGTTAATATATATAATTATACAAAAGAGCACTATTACAGCACCTTTACATAATGCTACATAGAGTTAATACACGTATTTAGATTCTCATCCTGATTTACAAAATTTATGGGGCGAGTGGGTGAATTTCACTTTTTGTTTTTTAAAAAACATCTTTTTTTTCATTAATGTTCTAGAAATAACAACTGCTCTACTTTTTAAAATGTTAATGCTAATATGATTTTTAATTCTATTGTATTTCAATGCAACTGTTAATACATTCTTTATGTTAACAAGCATGACTGGAATCAAACGGTAATCCACATGTTAAGCAGCCATTAAAATGTTTTGAATTTTTTGTATACTGAGCCCAATTTATTTTCCCGAAAATTTTTCACCTCACAATTTTTATAAAAAAAAAAAATAAATAAAGTACATCGAGCCAGGCCACTTTTACAGGGGCAGGAGTGAAAAAGATTCTCAAAGTTCATTGTATGTGGCCTAATAATGACCTGATAACGATACAAAGACTTATTGTGAATCATTTATCTAATAATGGTTGACAGAAGCTTAAATTGATACAGTTTCATGTTTCATGTTCCATCTAAGTATTAATCTCATTTAGAGATCAAAGGATTGTGTTGAACTTGTGCTTGGGTATATAAATTCCACAATGATAGGATTGGTGCTCATCTGCTGCTCACCTTCTGCAATTTCGAAATGGGTCAATGTCTTAATTTCTTTGATTGTTTAAAGACATCATGTGAATCATTAAACAAAACATCTATAATTTTATGGAATCAAAATCTAACAATTAGACCAGTTACATCTTTTTTTTTTTTAATTAAAATCATAAATGGTATGAAAAAGTTATTGAAAGTAAACAAGTTAATACAAAAATAAAATTTAATTAATCATTTAAGAAGTTAAGAATTAAAGAAATAAAGAATTTTATCTTGAAATAATGTGAATTTTGGACAAGGTTTAGGTGGAGTGTACAATGTTTAGGGCAACAATAATTAGAGGGAATGGACTCTGGGCAAACGGACTCCGGCAAACGGGTAAATAGGGTGAACAATTCCGATACCATGTACCATGGTCTACTACATGTTATAAAGATGCCATGGTTTGATTTTAACTATTTGATACATGAAACCATGGACAATAACAACCTTTATATATTTACAAATGAACAAATTTATTAAAAAAAGACAATATTTGTGACGTCATCACTACATTATGAAGTCACTGTGGTGATAACCTGTGACATTCTTATTTTCAATATATTTTATTATTTACTATATTTACTATATAAGACCCCATCTTTCTTTCGAATGCAATCAGGTGAATATTGTTTAAGATGTAAGAGTTATCGTTCTTTGACTTTTTGATCTGTGAGATAGCTTTCTCAGGTTTTGAAGTCTTTATACCCGCACTTTCTAAAGAAAGTCCGGGTATATTGTTGTTACCCTGTTCCGTCTGTCCGTCCGTTCGTCCGCCTATCTGTCACGTTTTACTTTCTCAAACTGCTCTTACATCTTTTAAACTAGCAAACTGAACTCTTGGAGTTTGGTTAGGGGTGTCATGTTGTTTTGCAAAAGGTTTCAAAAATTCTCTGGTAGTCCCGGGGGTCAAATAATTGGTAAACAAGATGCCCATGGGCCACATCGCTCACCTCAGCAACAATGGGCATGATAAAATCAGCTTAATGGAGTCATAATACAAAATATCTGGACCATGTAGTATAAAACATGTAGATCCTGTATAAATAAAAATTAAATTGTTCAACTATATATTTAATTTTATAGTAATATCACATGCTGAGCATTGCAGCTTTAAAAAAGATCCTAAACAGTTGTTTATATATGGGATATAAACCTACATCAAACTCTGAACCCCTTGTGAGACCCAATCATCCAGGAATCACCCAGAAGCCAAAATGTAAACAATATTAAATAATCACCTGGCTGATTAGTTTCTGAGAAGATTTTTAAAGATTTAATACACCTATGTAAAAATTCCATCCCCTTTGTGGCCCCAATCTAACCCCAGGAATCATGATTTTTACAACTACCTAATAATGCTTCCAAACAAGTTTCAGGTTTCCTGGCTAATTAGTTTCTGAGAAAAATTTTATAGATTTACTTTATATATTCCTATGTAAAAAGTTGACCCCCCCCCCATTGTGGCCCCACCCTAACCCCAGGGGTCTAGATTTTTTACAAATTTGAATCTTTACTACCTTGGAATGCTTTCACAAAAGTTTCAGCTTTCCTGGCCAAATGGTTTCTTAGAAGAATATTTTTAAAGATTTATTCTATATATTCCCACGTAAAAATTCGACTACCCCCATTGTAGCCCCACTTTACCCTCGGGAGTCATGATTTTCACAACTCTAAATCTACATTACCTTAGGAAGCTTCCACAGAAGTTAAGGCTTTTCTGGCCAAAGAGTTCTTGAGAAGAAGATTTTTAAAGATTTCCTATATATATTCCTATGTTAAAAATAGACCCTCCATTGTGACCTCACCCTATATCCCGAGGGTCATGATTTTCACAACTTTGAATTTACTCTACCTGAGGATAATTCCACATATGTTTAAGCTTTCCTGGCCAAATGGTTATTGAGATTTACTCTATATATTCCTATGTAAAAAGTCGAACCCCCATTGTGGCCACACCCTACCCCTTGTGGTCATGATTTTCACAACTCTGATTCTACACTACCTGAGGATGCTTCCACATAAGTTTCAGCTTTCCTGGCTTAATGGCATTTGAGAAGACGATTTTTGAAGATTAACTCTGTATATTCTTATGTAAAAAGTCGACCCCCCATTGTGGCCCCATCCTAATTCAGTGGTCATGGTTTTCAGAATTTTGAATCTACACTATCTGAGGATGTTTCTTAAGAAGTTTCAGCTTTCCTGGCCAAATGGTTCTTGAGAGGAAGATTTTTAAAGATTTCTCGATTTTATTTTATTAAATCCTAATCATCTCCCTTGTAAGAGGGCTTGCTCCTTAATTTTCACAATTTGAATTCTCTTAGGCTAGGGATGCTTTGTGCCAGGTTTTGTTGAAATAGGCCCATTGGTTCTTGACAAGATGTTGAAAACATGAAAAGTTTACAGACGGACAGACAGACGGACAACAGACAAAATGTGACCAGAATAGCTGACTTGAGCTTTAATAGCGAACTACGTAGAAGCGTTTAATAGGGGTTTACTCCAGAAGAGTTTCTATGTAATGTTCGCGGGTATGATAAGGCAACTTTCAGCGATCAAATTCCTTTAATTGATATGACGTCACAATAAGCAGCATGATGTCATATTTAACCCAGAACATTTCGATTTTAACTTTATCTCTGGTTTAAATTATAAAAACTACAGGCATAAAATATCACTATAAACTCTTATAACTGAATATATCTCCGATTTCTCTGTATTACGTATAATTATCATTGATGACGTCACAAGCATGTTTAATAGAGAGGATCATGTCGGGAGACAAATCATCGGAATGCAGTGGAAACAATGCCGAAATAAGACTTATTAAATACAGATACCTAAGATTTAGATGAGTGTCGGTTAGGATATAATCAGGATAATAAAGGCATGGATATTTTGTTTAATCAGCGAGTGTTATAAGGTAAGCAGATCGACATTTATATTGCTTGACCAGCCTTTCTTCTGTCAGTGTGTAGAAAAAAGGCAAAAGTGTAACACTACCCCTGATATTATGAAAGATGACATTGGTAAATATCAACGGTATATGACCTAAACTACTTGAAAAGTGCTGCTAGAATCCTGTGCTTCGTTGTTTTAAATGAAATATACATAGTATTTTCAATGAAATTATAGAAGTTGAGAGGGTTTCCGATAAATATTGACAATATTTATTTTATGCGATTAACAAAAGGATTCTAGCAGTAATACTAATAAATATGAACTACTTGCCAATCGAATTATTGTAGCAAACATTCAAATGAACTTCGGGGTAGTGTTACACTTTTTGATTTTTTGATAAGGTAAAAACGTGATCTATTTTTAACTGTCACGTGATACCATGGCATGGCAGCTTCAAAGATCGAGTCTATTCCGAAGTAGAAAAATTCCATCTTGGTGAACACATTCACTTGGTATATATATTCCGCACAGTTTGCATAAAAATAAACCGTTTTTTTAATTGATCATAATTTTGACGGTCATTAAACTCGGAGTTGCCTTAACTTACCCGCGTTTTGACTGACCATTGACCAGTCAGAGCGTAGCTGGGCAGAGTTAAGACATTGCCGCTCGTGACTTGAATGAGAGAGAGAGAGAGAAAGAGAGAGACAGATCTTAAAAAATCGTTGTAAAATAGCGTATAATTCATTTAGGTATGTATATAAAAACTACATCTTATACTGGTATAGATTGTGAAAATGTCTCTGGCCGTCGACAACATATACATGTATATATACATATATAAGAATGACATAGCTAACCAGCAAAACTTCCTGGCATGTAATCCGAGAATACCGGCATTAAATATATTGAAATGCGAACGAATGATCACTTATGAATTAAGATGTAGTGAAAAGGAAAGGCAACGCATGCGGATGCTTAGTGGAAAAATAAAACAAAGGCGGACAAATTCGTCTTAAGGTAAATAATGTTTCACACTGAGTAACCATAAAGAAAGTTTTTATACAAAGTAAATTTACAACATATGTTTAATTCGAGGAAGATTCAGCATACTTTGATTATAATACTAACGGTAACACTTGTAATAAAAACAGTTCCTTAAATATCCGTACGGTCTTCGATGTTTGACATTACCTCATCCCATTATCTATATATAGACATCGTTGTTCCCCGGTGCACCAGGTACTACTTCAAAGTTACATAAATTTATAAGATATTCTAGACCTTGATTTGTCACTTTATAACTATTGTTGATATATAATTCGCTCACTGCGTCAACTATAACTTACTCCATTTACTATTCTCTTTTGAGAAGTGGACAGGCATAGCCTACATCCACTTCTCTTCGCAAGCCCTCATATTTTGATTCTGGAAAACGTATAAATGTCGGAACAAAAGACGGTTTACGCTTCGACTCATGTTTCGACTCCAGTTTCCCTGAATTTTCGTAACAGACCTACTATTTCTACATTTTAAACATTATTGCATCCATATATCACAAAAAAAAATCAACACTAACCCTCTGTCAAATCATTTTCGCAACTTCTACATCCCAGGTTTAAATTTTGTGTATCACATTGTTTATCTAGGTCAGTGCAGATTAAATGTTTATGTTTCGGATAAAATTGGAAACCTATTTAAAACAATAATGTCGAAAACGTAACTGAATCAACTTAATCTTACAATGTGCAAACAAATACTGAGTCAAATAATTACAAAGTGGTATTTCTTCCCTTTTTAACCATCTCTTATGGTAACAAATTTTGTTTTACATCTGTTTTTAACAATAAAACGAACATTGATTAATATAGCATACAAGAAAGATTAAAATAAAAGAGTTTTCATTGTTTTATGTGACAAAGTTACTTGTTTTATCGTATACATTTTGTTAATTTGTCTTAAATTGTAAAACCGTTCTATATAGCTCTGTAAATTTTAAGAAAAATACCTTTAATCTAAAGTGTACAATCGAAACACTATTTTCCGTTTTTTTCCGACTATAAATTTTCTACTTTTTAAACCACCTATAGCGAATGATCTCATAGTTTAAAACCGGAATGTAGAAGTTGAGAAAATGGTTTGAAAGTGGGTTAGTGGTGATTTGTTTGTAATATATTGATGCATTTATGTTTAAAATGTAGAAATATTAGGTCTGTTACGAAAATTCAGGGAAACTGGAGTCGAAACATGGGTCGAAGTGTAAACCGTCTTTGGTTCCGACATTTACACGTTTTCCAGAATCAAAATATGAGGGCTTGCGAAGAGAAGTGGATATAGGCTATGCCTGTCCACTTCTTAAAAGAGAATATCCATTTACCTGTAAACTCTCTCTCTCTCTCTCTCTCTCTCTCTCTCTCTCTCTCTCTCTCTCTCTCTCTCTCTCTCTCTCTCTCTCTCAAATTATGAAGTGTGATCAGGTTTCAGGATTGGAGATTGGTGGGCAGCAAAAATGACGTTTTTCTGCAAAAAAAAAGTATGGTTCACAAAACTCCTCTTACATCTTTTAGAGTAGCTACGTCATCTCTTGGGATAAGATAGGGGCTATCCTATAGATGTGCAATAAGGTTTTAAAAATTTAAATTTCATCCAGGGAGTAAAATGATAGCAAAAAATTGACGTTTATCGCTAAAAAAAAATAGATCCCAAAGCTCCTCTTATAATTTAATGAATAGAAACATCAAATATTGGGATCTGATAGGGGCTGATCTATAGATGTGCACAAAATATAATATGGGGTCTGAAAAGTTTTAGAAACTTGTAAAAATGTTTTTCTTAAAAAACATCACATTACACGTTGCATAATTGACAAATGATCTATTGAGATATGATCAAAAGTCATATTTCTACCGGGGGATCAATAACTAATATTCATGTTGATATTAATAACAATAATTGATCAAATTAAATGTTTATACTCCACATCACCCCCCCCCCTCCAAATCAAACGTGGTTGTAAAGATTCAGTCTTTTCACATTTTACATGTGTTCAGTAGCAAATTTTAAATCATTTTTTGATTGCCCTTTTTTCCCAATGCACATTAACATTTTGGAAATTGCTAAATTTAATTTTTAAGATAAACTGTTAAATGCATGTGT